>NW_023618887.1:12974-17088 GCF_014905685.2 Nematolebias whitei
ACCGGGTGCTCCGGTTTCCTCCCACAGACCAAAAACATGCATGTTAGGCTGATTGGTAACTCTAAATTGTCCCTAGGTGTGAGTGAGAGAGTGAATGGTTGTTTATGTCGTTTGTCTCTATGTGGCCCTGTGATGGACTTGCGACCTGTCCAGGGTGTACCCTGCCCCTCGCACAGTGATTGTTGGACATGGGCACCAGCGACCCCCGTGACCCAAAATGGAATAAGCGGGTAAAGATAATGGATGGATGGATGTTTTTGCTTTTCACAATTTTGTCATTTTAATTTTATGATTTATTTTACTTTTGCTTGCTCTCATTACAGGGATCTGTCCCCCACAAAAACAGCCTTAGCAGATTTCTAACTGATGTTTATGATAGCCATATGTTAAACCATACTCAGTATGACACGTGCCTTGATCTTCCTTTTATCAGTGTCTGATCTTCTGTCTGTAAATACTTGTTTTATTGTAGTTGTTCCTGAAGGAACAAAAGGGAGGAATTGTTGATATTTTCTGGGTTGTTAATATAAAAGTTTGATATGTTTACTCAATTTACAGTTTACTTTAAAATGATAATTAAAATATTTGCCTGCAGTTTTAACTCTGAGTCTCTGAAAGGATCAGTACTTTGTGGAAATGTAAAACATTGATACCAGTTTATTTTGTTCATCAAGTTTATCATCACACTTATTAGTCATTTACTTTATATCACACTCTGTAAAAGCTTATCAGCTAAATCCCCTCAGCATCAGTGTGTGAAGCTTTGTAACTTCCGTTTCTCAAACCCAGCTCCAGAACCAGTCACTGACCACAAACGTACTGTCTGTTATTTTCTCTGATAAGAATGCAAATGAGGTAATGCCTGTTGTGTCAAAGCAAGATCTGTTACATGTGAAGATGTATAAATGAAGCTGCATTGCTCATGTTTTTTTTAGAGAACACACAGGAATTCTTGGGCTGCGTTTCCATTCCATGTGTTCTCTCCTTCTGCAGAAGAAATCAATAAATCTTACCCTTTTATTTTTATCAAGTTCTCAGTCTCAAATTTTATTAAACAATAGGTTTAAAAAAACTCCACAGTGGCATTTCTCCCATTTCCACCAGTAAAGCTGATGTTGGAGTTGTTCTGATGGCACCTGTACATAATCTCAACGCTTGATGCTGAATATTATCTAATTTTTTGAGTAATGTAACTGATGCTGACCCAAATGCTATACTGCGTGAGTGTGCTTGTCTCTTCTTCTTCTTCTTCTTCTTGTGAGAGGAGGGTGTGTGGAGGAGCAGAGGAAGAGCGAGTGTGAGAATAGTTGTTTATTCTATATCTTTGACTTTTCTTTATTACTGTTTTTTCACTGGGTGTTAATGTTATTTGTTTAAATTGTGATTTTGTTTAGTTTCGTCACGTTTTAAGGGTTTTATTGTTGGTTTGGGTGTGGCCGTCAGGCAAAAATGAGTCTCCTAAATGATCAGCAGGGTCTGAAGTCACACGAGCAGTGCAGTGTAAACGCTGTTCAGACATTAAACAAGCTGTGGGTGAAAGTCTATCTCTGGCCATGGTGAGCAGAGAGTTTTGCTGAGCTTGATCTGTTAACGACCATTCAAAAATGTACAATAATTCAGGAACGAGAAAAACAAAAGTGTTAGTATTTTCTTCCTGTTTTGACACAAGTAGACCTTCAGGGCCACAGCTGAGCGTCAGCCTAAATTTTAGAATCAAATCTCTAGCCAGTAAATTTACTGGGCAGGAGCCTGACAGCAAAAATTGATGTTCCTGTGATGATCGATCGAACAGGTCTATAGTTTTCATAGGAGCCTTTGTTGTGTTTTTTCTCTTATTTCTCCACCCGAGCTCTGCTGCTACCGGTCATCCTGTAGGAGGAGTCAAGACACGCACTCAGAATACGACAAACGCACCTTCAAGTTTTCGAATATTTAATAAGCAAAGAAAGTCAGAAAGTCACAGATTCACAAGCATAAACAGTGGATTAGTTAAATGCAGTCATTATTTTAACATATAATTAATTGGATGTGCATCCATTAATCTATACGATACAACCTTGTTAAGGAGGAATCTGAAGTCGACCGTCTCTGCTCCGTCTGGCTGACTGCTTCGAGGAGAAAACGCACTTTCCTTTGTCTAAAAACAGGGCGTTCCTTCACACAGCAAAACTAACTTTTCACCGCGCTCTAAGCCTGCTGTCATGGGATTGGCCAGTTACAAACCAATCAGAAGTGTGAGACATCGTGTTACATTATGTAAACAGGAACAGACTTCAACAGAGAATTCAATCTGTGGGAGCCTCTTCAAAGTAAAACAGGAAGTGGGTCAATTTCAAAGTAAAACAAGAAGTGGGAGTCAGATTCAACAAGGAACACAATCTTTATTTCACAACAATTCCCCCTTTCGACCTCATATAAAGAGGTCGACATCAAGCGGAAGAATATGCTTCTCTGCGCCGGCGTGGTTGCATCTCAAAATCAGAAAGTTCATAACCTCTGCGCATTAGGAGCTGACGAGCTATTTCAGGGTCACGCTTCTCTAAAGTGGAAGTGATAAGACGTACTGACAGGGATCTCAGGCAGGGAATACAACAACATCCACATGTGATTAAAATAGCTGCAAATACTGCAACTGACATCAACATGGACACAATCATCTGCTTCCAGGGGCCAAACACTTTGAAGAGCCATTCATCAAGAGGATTATCTACACCAGAGTGGGATTTCATCTCGTTTGAGAGGGTGCGCAGGCCTTCTAGGGTCCTAGTGACCTTACCGTCAGGCGCCGTGTTATTTGGTATGAAACTGCAACATAACTCACCAAACATACTACACACTCCTTGTCGCTCAGCTAAAATCATGTCTAGAGCCATTCGATTTTGTACAGCCATCAGAGAAGTTGGAGCTAGTTGCTCCGCTAAGCCCTCAACAGCGTCTCTGGTAAGGTTGGACAGACGCATGACATTGTAATGTATGTAATTTATTCGGTCAACATTTTTATTTGGTGTAATTGGGAAATATGCTGAAACAACAGGTAAATTTTCAAAACCCGTCGCAATCTGATCTGCTAATTTGTGCTCATCAGGAACTCCCCGAGGGATTCCTATGGCATCAATATATGTAGTGGAGCCCACAGTGGGGTCAAAATTATGCGTTGAACGTCTCTTCCTACTGGGAGAGGTGGAGGTGTCATTTAAAACTTCCAAACGAGGGCCAATCAAGGTTAACGATGCAGCTAAGCGTACTAATGCACACAATCCCACAGAATCCTGAGGGATATGTGTTAGTAAACGTCTACCACCACAATAATAATACAGATCAGCGCGAGCCACCTTACCCACACGGGTGTTGTCAGAGACATTTTGTTGTGTGATATTACACCATTCATCCTGAATTTGTCCTAAGGCAACTCTTTTATTTGCAGTTGAGGTGTAATTAAAACAGTAATAGTCAAATCGTTCTACCGGAGTTAACGAGCCTAATTTGGTTATATTAGAAATAATTGGGAATACCTGATCTAATGTAGTGCAATTCTTAGTATATTTTCTCATAGTCAGACTTAACATGCAATGAAATCCCCAGGCATCCTCTGGGTGTAATGGAGCTGGCTGGGTGTACAAATTTGGTCGAGCTGCAGCACAAGCTACACATTCAGACAAAGAAGCCTGTCTAGCAGCCTCAGCGAGCCAAGCTAACCAAATGTTAGAGTCAGTATAGCCAGTGGACATAGCAATCACATCCACAGGGGTTAAGCTGGTATAGTCAACACTATCAATTCGCATAGACATTGGGAGCGATGACTCCTGGGTCGGAGGAGGGGTAGGGTCTTGGACTGGCAACTCTGTAAGAGCAAGTTGTAACACCCGGAAAGGGTCATCGCCGGCGACATCTGCGGCTACAAGCACATAAATGGGTTCCTTCACCAAGGTGTAGGTCATCTCACGCTTTAATCTGGCTACCTTATTCCAAGTACGAACATACTTAAAGGACAATAACAAGTATCTGTTATTTTTTGCCAAGGTGGCATGCGCCCTCCACCAATCTCTGTAATTAGTCTGATGTCCAGACATATCAGGTTTCCATGATCCCGAATACAACGTGACATAATTCCACT
>NW_023618887.1:17188-21334 GCF_014905685.2 Nematolebias whitei
CTTATTTTGAAATGTAACCGGAAGTTCTGTGTTAAGAGAGGCGGAAAAGAAGTTATGGAGACGCCGCGGCAGTATACTGGAGCAATGTAGAACCGAGACGCCGCCAGTGTTGAACCTGAGACGCCGCTAATGTCGAACCGGTTAACACCATAGACATAATATGCCTGTGGTTAACACAATCTGCCAATAACGCCTTGTTTTTAGACATCATATGTCTGTGGTTATGGCATTTTATCGTTCAGCCTTTTTTTCTATCGTCCAATCAGATGTGGCCAGCCAGACACGCCTATTTTTCCATCGTCCAATCAAATGTGGCCGGCCAGACACGCCCATTTTTCTATCGTTTAATCAGATCCGGCCGGCCAGACACGCCCATTTTCATATATCCAATCAGATATGACTGCCCAGATACGCCCACTTTCCTATAGTCCAATCAGATATGATCGCCCAGATACGCCTTCCGAATTTACCTGCAGAGATACCTACTTGGGTTATGCTGTTGTAACACACACACATACAGTTGAAGCTGCTCCCGTGCCAACATGTTCTGCACAGGCCTGTGAATTGATTGCTCTCACACGTGCTTGTGTTTTGTCTGAAGGGAAAAAAGTAAATATTTACACTGACAGCAGGTACGCATTTGGTGTTGTTCATGATTTTAGAGCTCTGTGGAAACACAGACGGTTCCTGCGCTCAGATGGACAACCCATTTTGAATCATAAATTGGTGTCTGACCTCTTGACCTCTATCACCTTACCAACACAAATTGCTGTCATAAAATGTGCTGCACACACTTCCAACACTGACTCTGTCTCAAGAAGAAATGCTCTGGCTGATGAAGCTGCTAAAGCTGCAGCCTGCACACTTCTCACACAACCTCTCACTCTGACTCAGACACACACACACACAAGCCGATGTGCCATTCTCTGTTTCTGACATGCAAAGATTTGTTCCTGCCAGTGAAAAAGCTGAATGGAAAAAACACGGCTGTGTTTTTTCTGAAAACATCTGGATTGGCCCAAATGTTAACCCATGCTTACCAAAACATTTTTTCCCCTCTTTTGCTGTTTTGACACATTCTTTGGATCATGTGTCAAAGGGAGGGATGTTGAGACAAATTAATGCTGATTGGTTTACTGTAAATTTTTCAAAAACAGTGGCCCAACATTGTGACTCCTGCCTTGTGTGTGCCACTCACAATGTTTCAAAAACAATAAAAACAACAGCTCCAGGAGCCCACAAAACGGTTACAGCACCATTTCAACATTTGATGATTGACTTTATTGAACTGAAATTGAAACTATTGAAATTCTGTTGCAAGAAGTGGTGTCAAGGTGGGGTATCCCACAAAGAATTTCTAGTGACAACGGTCCACATTTTGCTAATCAGATACTTGAAGAAGTGTCCACCACATTGAACTTTGACCTGACTAAACATTGCGCATACCACCCACAAAATGGAGGTGCAGTAGAAAGAGAGAATGGAACATTGAAAAACAAACTGACAAAAATCTGTGTCGAGACAAAACTCAACTGGGTTACATGTTTACCCATTGCACTGATGTACATGCGCATGCGCAGAAGGGCTAAACATAACTTTAGCCCTTTTGAAATTTTATTTGCAGCTCCACCCAACCTGGGAGTGGGACCTGTGACCAGCCCAACTAATGACCTGAAACACTGTGATCATAACATGCTTGCCTACTGCATTGAATTGACTAACCATTTAAAATCCCTCAGGTCTCAGGTCCAAGGAGGGCTTCCCAGCCCAGCTCAAGAACAACTGCATGACATAACCCCTGGAGACTTTGTTATGATTAAATCTTTCAGGAAGAAAAGGTGGAACTCCCCCAGGTGGACAGGTCCATTCCAGGTGCTGTTGATGACCCACACAGCTGTTAAGGTGGCTGAGCGAGCTACCTGGATCCACGCATCCCACTGCAAGCTGTTCAGAGGAACAAATCCACCATCAGAGAGGACCAAAGGGAGGACCGGTGAAACCAAATGCCTAAAGTCACTCAGTGGACAACTGAGGCAGGGTTCACTAGATCCAGTCCGAATCATGGACTTTTTACAATTACTCTCTCAGAAGAACCAAGATGGGCCTACTGCAACATCCATGGAAAACCACCCTAGCACTGGGCCTACAGCATTGTATGGAAAGCCGTTGACAGACAGACTGGGGAGATCGTGGCAGTGAAGAAAATCTTTGATGCTTTCAGAAACAGAACGGATGCCCAGCGAACATACAGAGAAATCATGTTCCTTCAGGAGTTGGAGATCACGTCAACATTGTCAAGCTTCTCAACATCATCCAAGCGCAAAATGATAAAGACATTGACCTCATCTTTGAATACATGGATACGGACCTGCACGCTGTGATAAAGAAAGGCTCTCTTCTGAAGGATATTCACAAGCGTTACATCATGTACCAGCTTTTCAAAGCCATCAAATATCTCCATAGGAGTTTGTTTAACCATTCTAATAACTTGTGGTTGCTGTTGTATACCTTGTATTTGCTCATTGTCCACACGTCTGATCTCGACTGCCCTCACTCCTGAACGCCTGGCAGAAACCTATGCCCTGTTACATAACAATGTCAATCCTGATTCCAATAAGTATTTATTTTTATTTATTTATTTAATTATTTCTATAGCACTTTACACAACCATGGTGATGGTGACCAAAGTGCTTAACAAAAAACAGTACTTAAAATGACAATAGGTTAAAAGCAAGAAAACACAACATAATAGCACAAATAAAACCAGAAATGTCACCACATATTTACGTACTAAAAGCTTGTTGGAATAAAAAAGTCTTAAGCTTCGATTTAAAAGGGCCAAGTTCAGTAATCTGACGCAGATCAAGTGGGAGCTTATTCCAGAGTCGAGGTGCGGCCGCAGAAAAGGCACGGTCACCCCAGCGTTTATATTTAGTCCTTGGAACAGAGAGCAGGAGCTGGCTGTCTGACCTCAAAGATCTGGAGCGGGCGGGGAAACTTAGCATCTCAGTTATATAAGGAGGAGCAAGGCCATTCAGAGCTTTAAAAACAAATAATAAAAGTTTAAAATCTATTCTAAAACGGACAGGGAGCCAATGTAGTGAGAATAAAACAGGTGTGATGTGGTCCCATCTAGGAGTGTTGGTTAAAAGGCGCGCTGCTGCATTCTGTACAAGCTGGAGGCGACTCAGTGATGACTGTGGTACACCGACATACGACCCACCCACCCACTCTACTGATTTTGTCCTGACCAACAAGAAGACAACCATTATGTAAATATTTTGTTTTTTTATGTTTTTGATTGGGCAGCACGGAGGCGCAACTGGTAGAGCTGCTGCCTCTCAGCGAGCAGGTCCTTGGTTCAAACCCCGGTCCAGGGACTTTCTGGGTGGAGTTTGCATGTTCTCTCCGTGCATGCGTGGGTTTTCTCCGGGTGCTCCGGTTTCCTCCCACAGACCAAAAACATGCATGTTAGGCTGATTGGTAACTCTAAATTGTCCCTAGGTGTGAGTGAGAGAGTGAATGGTTGTTTATGTCGTTTGTCTCTATGTGGCCCTGTGATGGACTTGCGACCTGTCCAGGGTGTACCCTGCCCCTCGCACAGTGATTGTTGGACATGGGCACCAGCGACCCCCGTGACCCAAAATGGAATAAGCGGGTAAAGATAATGGATGGATGGATGTTTTTGCTTTTCACAATTTTGTCATTTTAATTTTATGATTTATTTTACTTTTGCTTGCTCTCATTACAGGGATCTGTCCCCCACAAAAACAGCCTTAGCAGATTTCTAACTGATGTTTATGATAGCCATATGTTAAACCATACTCAGTATGACACGTGCCTTGATCTTCCTTTTATCAGTGTCTGATCTTCTGTCTGTAAATACTTGTTTTATTGTAGTTGTTCCTGAAGGAACAAAAGGGAGGAATTGTTGATATTTTCTGGGTTGTTAATATAAAAGTTTGATATGTTTACTCAATTTACAGTTTACTTTAAAATGATAATTAAAATATTTGCCTGCAGTTTTAACTCTGAGTCTCTGAAAGGATCAGTACTTTGTGGAAATGTAAAACATTGATACCAGTTTATTTTGTTCATCAAGTTTATCATCACACTTATTAGTCATTTACTTTATATCACACTCTG
>NW_023618888.1:0-4225 GCF_014905685.2 Nematolebias whitei
AAACAGAAACCACACAAAGAGCAGAGGCTTAGGCAGATGGGGGGGCAGCGGGGGCCGCTGACCGTGACAGAGAGTCCTCATTGTCCATGTCCTCTAGGACCAACTTTTCATATTGGCTTTGAGCTGATTCCCCTTTACTCATTGGGTTTGTAGTGACATTACCCAGCCACAACTTTTTTGCTGCATCACACTCAGTGGAGCTAACTACCATGGGCCACACATCTTTGATGTATTCTTCGGTGGTTTCCTGGGGTTGTTTTTCCCTCACTAAGGTTTTTAGCTTTTTATACTCACGATAACTGTCAGTCTCTGGGCCTGGGGCTTGGTTTTGCTTAGCCTGCCTGGGCTCAAGGGTTGATTCAGGTACCTGATACAGTGGATTTGTCTCGGCCGGGTACATGTCATCTTCCTCATCGGCCGATATTTCATCTTGCAATTTCTTTTCTGTTTCTTGGGCATATTTGTAGGCCGTCTTTTTCATTCTTCTTAGCATTACATCATGCACTATTCTTAAATAAGCGGTCCTAAACTTACTGGTTAAGGGTTTGTGGGCTGCTAATGTGGGATATGAGGGCATCATTAAAATGTTGGCCCACTCTCCCAAAGTAGCTTTAACAGTCAGTTCCACCGTCTCCTCTGACCTGTCTGCCCATACTGGTGGAATGTCATAGTGATTTTGGCCAGCTTCAGGGATGTAAGTTCGATGCCCATCACTCGCCTGCACCGGGCCCCAACTCAAGTCCCTGGCCAACCTTTCTGATGCTCTATGTACATCCAGTATTTCTACTCCCTTCTTTGGTCCTTTTCTTTGTCCTATTCTCAATGGCTTAACTGGACCCTCGTATTGGCCTGCTATTGATTCTAGACTGGCACTACCTTCATCATCGGTGTCTTCCTGACTCGGGTCAGCATCTGGTTCTCCCTGGGAGCTCTCTTCGTCATCTTCCTCACTCTCTATGTTTAAAGGTTGCATTTTTGTTAATGTTTCACTCTTTGGCTGTCCTTCTCGTGAATCTGCTCCGCTTCTGCGTCGTCTTGTGGTTGAACTTTTCAGGTAATTTTCTGAGGGTGAGGTCAGAGGCGTTTTCGACCCCTGAGGACTGATCCTTAACGGGTCTTCACTTTTCTTGGCTCCCGGTGATGTTAATGATTTTTCTGTGTCTTCTTTCCCTAACTTTAGGGGTTCCTTGTTTGTTTTTCCTTCTGGTTTTGTCATTGAGGCCACGACTCTGGATTTTCGATCTTCATCTAGATGAGTGGGGGTCACTATAATCATTTCTTTTAAGTGGGCCTCTGCTGGCATGTCTTTGGCCAGGTATGTCATTGAATTGACTGATACTCGTTCGGCTATTTCCCATTGCAGATGATGGGACCTGAGCCCATCTATCCCTATCACTATGCGCCTGAAGCCAAACTCTATGGCTCGGAACACTCCTTTCTGCAAAGCTTCTAACATTTCCCTGAGGTAGCTGGTGTTATCGGTTGTTTCTTTATAGCTTCGAATTGGGATGTGTATTATTGCATAATACGGAGCATCAGCTCCACTGGTCATTCTTGTTTTTGGCTCTGTGCTATTTGGTTCACCAACAAGATGTTTTATTTCAGCTTGGTACTCCCTGCCAGCTACTTTCTTTAGAGCTTTTCTGTAGGTCGAGTTATGGATTTTGTATTTATGATTTGTAAACACCAGTAATGCATCTGCCTCCATAGTCCATGGGGTCCCTATCACCTGGTATACTCGGGTACCATTTTGAAACTTCACACATTGAGTCCCCTTTGGGAGTGGTTCTAGAACCTGTTTGAGCCCTGCTGTTTGCCTGATTTTCCTTTTTGGTTTCTTTTGAGAATTTTCTTTTTCATCTTCCTCTTGAATGGAATATGACTCAGATTCTGGTTTTAGGTGTTTTTCTTTAGCTTTCTTTTTTCTGTGAGTTTTTGGGGTTTCCCCTGGGGGGCTCTTATTAAGATTCTCTTGCTTATTCGGCTGGTCTCTTAGTGGTTCCGTCAGCTCCTGTTTTCGCACACCTCGCAACTCCCCTTCTGTCCACCCTGTTTCAGTGGCTCCGAGTCTCCCCATCCTCTCCACTATGCTTTGGGCAAGATGGTCTAGGTTTTTGTTAATCTGTTTTTTATACTCTTCACCCTCTGGGCACTCATCATTACTTTCTTCAGATTTGGTTTCTCCTTTGAGTATACTTGTGAATAATCTTATTCGCTCTGCTCTCGTTTCCTCGTCTGTATCCAAATCTGAATTGTATTTGGGAGTTTCCCTGTACTTACTCAGGTTTGGAGTGGAGCTCACAAACGTGGGGGGGTGATGAGAGGCTGGAATGTAAGCTCTCTTTTTTGGCTTCGCACCTCCTGGGTTTTCTCCTTCTATTTTGAATTGGAGGGGGGGTATGTTCTTTTTAACCTCATCCTCCTCTAGTTTGTTTTTGTCTTCTTCTTCATTTTCAGACGCTTCAGGGGTATGTGCGATGGAACCTTGCTCACTTTTCGGATCCATCTCTAATTTTCTTTCTTTCCTATATTCTCTCATTCTTGTCAATTCCATTTCGCACTCCTTGTATCTTGCCGCTGCTCTTGTTTCAGGATTTATGGTGAGCCATCCCAATCCTGTTACTTTGGCTATCATTTTTACTAAGGGGTCATACTCTGCTGAGGGACTAATTACGGACACTATTGTTGCATCCCTTGGTATTTCTATCTGTTGTATCCACCATTGTAACCATTTTTAACTTCCTTTTTTGATTTTATCTCGCCTGGGTCTCTTAGTACTGCTGTCTGAACTCCCTGCCAGATATTTGTACAGTAGTATACCCCATGTTCTTCCATATATTTTGTCAGAACTTGTACCGGGTTCCCTTGTCTACCTTGAGGTTGCTTTCTTTTAGTGCTTTTTTTACCGTTGGATGCCATGTAACATATCCTTTCCCATACAGGATGATTCGCATTTTTGTCACTCCTTCTGCTGACTGCTCTTCTGTACTCTGTACAGCTGACTTTTGGCCATCTGTCTTTCCTTCTACTGGCTTCTGTTCTTCTTGGCTTGTCTGAGTCGACTTGGAACCCCTAGCTCTGCACTCGTCAATGCCCCTTCTGAGGCCATCATTATGTCTTTTCTTGTTGGGTCAAGGTTGTCGGTCCTCAAAGTCTCCAGACTTTATCCTAACGTTTTGGACTAGGACAGACTAGCTGCTTGCCTACGACTCTGGATTATGGTCAGTAACCCTGGTAAGCCTTCTACCCCTCCTCACTAGCCTCTAGTGATCTTTTTGGGGGTACTGACTGGGGGGTCTCCCAGCCACTAACAGCTCCTTACTCTCTAGAGCTGCTCTATCGACGCCTATCAGTCCTCTGTAGCGCGCCTTCACTTCTGGGGGGTCTTTATTCCTTTAAAAACCATCCCACCGCTGCCACCATGTTTTGCTTTCCGATAAGCGAAGGTAACCACTGGAAGTAGCGATAAGCACCTTTGCTTGCAGCCTCTCCTCCAAGGGGTCCGGAAGCTAACCTCAGTGCCGTGGTATTACCTGCAGCTGTCTAAAGTAGCCTCATTAAGGCTGCGACGAGGTGATTCATCCAAAAAAATAACGACCTTCTATCCGTGAGTCACACCCTAATCTCACTCTGTTACCTTGATCCTCCAAGCAGCAGGGATGGGTCACCTGGTCCAGAGAAACTCACGTTGTAGCCGCTCACCTCTCAATATAGCGTTGCAATTGCTAACCGTTCTGGTAATCTTTAGGGCCCTGGATGATGGGCACAAGGGTGTTTGTCACTCACTGGCTAGTAAACCTTTCAAAACCTCCCATTTTTATGTTGTTAAGTGAACCAAGCATTGCCATGTATTTTTCAATAAGGGTGAAATAATAGTCCAGATTTATACGCTTTGCTTTGCTTTAATCAACAATTTGCGCAGGGGTACAGCAACAGGCACAATTTTATAATGATTAATTTTCATGATTACACAGGATACACTTTCTTCACTAAAATAAGGTAATGGATTCCTCTTGATGACTTCTAATCCCCAAGAGCCCTTGGGGATTTTGTGAACACTACCTTCACTCAGACCTTTCACACATCAAGCCAAAAGAGGTTCTCTCTCAACTCCCTCATGAACCAGAAACACCTCCGAGCAAAACCCACTAGTACCCAGTTTAATACTCTTGAATTTATCCTGTATGCTAAATTTCTAATCTGATGAATTAATTTATTTAGACCA
>NW_023618888.1:4325-6977 GCF_014905685.2 Nematolebias whitei
AAGGACAGGGTAGTCCGCTTACCATGATTCTAAGGTGACCCTCAAAGAATCTTTGTGATGGCAACTGGCATATTTCCCGCCTCCCAGGGGGGAAGTATGGGCCTACCCAAATCAGAAGCAGCTTATGCCAAATTGAAGAAATCAGAGCTTTGGATGAGCCCAGGTCAAGCTTTTTAGAAGTAGGACATCTCTCCAGTCTGCTGTTGCAAGTGAAGATTTAAATCCAATCCCATTTCAGTGAGAAGAGAAGTAAATCCCAGCCTTGTCTCAAACCGATAAAATCCAACTTCTTTCGGGCGTCTCTGATCCTCTGACTACTTCCTGTTTGTAGTTCCTTCTGCTCGACTCTTCGACTCTGCTTTGACCAAGTTTCATCAGTTCAGTCTGTATTTAAAGACTTCTTTTTCCCTCCTCCTCTTAAGGAGGGGTTAAGGGCCTTTCTTGGAAAATGATATCATCTTTTTTCCAGTAAGTGACTGTTGTTTTGTACTTCAACCGGCTCTAACCGGTTCTTTGGGTTTTTCCCCAAAGTTGTTTTTGCTCTGCTTTCTGGTACCTTCCAGAACCTGAGAAAAACAAGCTGTTTCCTGTTTTGCTCAGAAGTGCATCACTACAAGATGAGTCGAAATGAACCTCCTGACCTTCTGTTCTCTTTCTTCTTGCTCAAGGCAAGTACAGACTTGTCTTTAGACAGGCATGTCCAGACTTGTCTTTTAGTTACATCAGGCCTCTTTGCTCTTTTCACTTCAACACTTTCCAAGTAAATCACACAATCATACAATGGATTATACAATTCTTATAAATCAATACATTTCATTAGTTGATTACTTATTGACTATTAGTAAAACAGTAAAACACTTTTGATTACACATTATTATTTTTAGCTTGTTTTAAAGCAGAAGTTCAGTCCTTTTGTTTTCAGCTGCTGAGGTGAACTTTGATCAGGCTTACCTTCATTAAAGCTGGTTGTCTGTTATATCATCACTCAGACTGTCATAGCTCTGCTCTCTGTCAGCTCCTCTGTCATGCTGCACACTCAGTAATCACTCAACTCATGTCACCTGTCACCACTCATTATCCCACAGCTCCACCACCTGGTCCAGTCAGTACTTAAGTTCACTCATTCCTCTCAGTCTGGGCCAGATTCTCTATCCTGTCTCATCAGCAGTAGACTTTCCAGCATTCCATTGATTGACTCATCACGTTCATGACCCTTGCCTTGACCACGACCACGTTTTTGCCTCAGCCCTCGTCTGCTTTTGCTCATCTGATCAGGTACCGACTCATGCTCTTGTTTTTGACTCTCTTTTTGGATCACGTACTGGATACTTCTGCTGAACAACTGACTTCACGGTATGAACTCTGCCTTTCCCTTCTGACTGTTTTTTGGATCACGGATTAAAGGTCAAGCTCATTCTGTATCACGGACTTATCCTTATCCCTGAATCTGATTCCCACAGATTCATTTCCCCAATTAGTCTCTTTCCCCCTGCATCTACTAACCTTTATCTTTTAGTTGCAAGCCTGTTGGACTCCGTTCCAGTGGACCTTAACATCAGTTCTACTTCTACTGGCAGCCCGCCACTACAACACTACCCAATCACGAACTACCAATCAGAAGATCGGAACCAGCCCAGAACCGGACCTACTCCAGGGTTTTACTTTATTTCACAATAAATCTTTTAACCCTCTCAGTGGTTGTTGTTGTTGTTTGCGATCCGGCCTCTGGTTCATGACAGTAGAATCTGGCCATTATGGATCCAACACCAACCCGAGAGTGGTGCTCTAAGGTAGAAGGGGCTGTTAGTAAACTTGAGAAAGGGCTTCAGGAAATGGTTGTTTCTCTTCAAGCTTTGTCCCAACAGTCAAACCAAGTCATCAACCAAACCCTGTTGACTCCTGCACCAAGAGAACCACAGTTAGCCCCCCCCTGAACATTTCAGAGGTGAGCCTGAGCAATGTCGACCATTTTTGACTCAGTGTGACATTCAATTTCAATTGCAACCTTCATGTTTTCCCACTGAGCATGCTAAAGTAGCTTATGCTGTCTCACTTCTCGCTGGAAGAGCCAAGACGTGGGGCACTTCTGAATGGTTAAAAGGTGGCGTGGTATGTCGTAATTTTTCTGAATTTTCCAAAGAGTTGTGCCGGGTTTTTGACCCCATCCTCCCTGAGAGAGAGGCAGCCCGAAGAATTTTTGATATTAAACAAGGCAAGGATTCTGTAACCAAATACATCATTCACTTTCACTCTGTTTCAGCAGACAGTCATTGGGATGAACACGCACTCACTGACGCCTTCTTCAGGGGGCTTAATGAAGATGTTAAGGATGTGCTGGCAACAATGGACTATCCCTCATCCCTACGCCAGCTGGAGGAGGTGGCCACCCGTGTTGACCTTCGCCTGCGTGAGCGTGACCGTGAACAGAGTCGAGGCAAGGCCACAGCCATGTCCAGAACCAGACATCACCTTGTGGATCATGAACCTAAAACGGAACAAACCAAGAGCCCTCAGGATCCTCTGTATGCTACGGAACCCATGCAACTAGGAAGAAGTCGTCTGACCACCCAGGAACGAGAACGTCGGAGGAGGTACCATCTCTGTTTTTATTGTGGTCAAGGCGGTCATGATTGTCATCATTGTCCAGTAAAA
>NW_023618888.1:7077-21324 GCF_014905685.2 Nematolebias whitei
CTTGTAAAGTCAGCCAACTCCGGGTTATTAACCCCTTTTCTGCCTTGCAATCGGCCAGCTCCCTTAAAGCGGTTTGCAACCGTGCTTGTAACTCATTGTTATCTGCACACGCGTCTTGGTACGCTCGTTCCTTATCCGCAATCTTCTCCCCATATGATCGAGCCTGTTCTGACAGCTCTCTCTTCGAGAGGTCCTTATCAGTTTGAATCTTTTGTTTCAGCAACTCAGATTCACTTATCAGCTCGGCACACTTCTCCTCATATGATTGAGCCTGTTCTGACAGCTCTTTCTTTGAGAGGTCTTCAGCAGCCTCAAGGTGTTGCTGCAGCGACTCAGATTCAATCATCAATTCGTCACACCTCTCTTTTTCAGACCTATATCCGTTGAATAGCACGCCCTTTTCCACTACCAAACGGTCTAATTCCGCCTTCAGAAGCAGAGAGATTTTTGCTAACCGTACGCGGCTTGATTTTGTGTCTTCCTTCACCGTAGCTGCTCTTGATAAACTCTGCAGCTCCTCACGTCTTTGATTGTCATCAAGGTCTCGCAATTCCTCCAATTGTTTGCCAATAATTGAATTTGTTAAAATGTGTAAGGCTGTCTGGACCACATCCTCGGATTGTAAGGGGTCAGTGTTTACCTCTTCGTCCGCCATTATCTGCTATTTAGAAATTAAATAGTAGATGTAACGTTTAGGTGGTAACAGAAAATCAGAAAATCTCTTTTTCCTGATAAGCTTTACTCTTATTTAGTGATTTATCAATTAAACATGCGTTATCTTCTAGCAAAATGAGTAAACTATTCAACTCTGTGAATATTTGTAACTGTATCTTATTTAAAAGTTTCTAAATTTTTATTATGTACCTATTTCTCAAGGATTTATCAGTGAATAAAAATTTGTTTGGTAAAAGCCCTTTGCATAAATACCTTCATAACTTTTAAAACGCAAGATAACAGTGTATATTCAGCTTTGAGGAAGTTTTTTAACTCAAAAAATGCCTTTCAGAAAAATAAAACGTTTAATGTCACTCTTTACCTAAAAACGAAGTGAAAACCTGTGATCCCACGTATTCTCCACAAGATGTCAGCAGATCCTCAACAATTTTAACCCAGACACTGTTTGTGACGTCCACTAGGGGTGCTATAACTTCCTGTGGCGTCCGGTCGTTAGCTTATTAGCTAAAATTAGCATCGGCTCGCTTCGGTGAAAACCAACACTTCTGAACGGATTTTTTACACAAACGTGGCAAAATTTTTTCAATCAGACCTTATATCATGAAACATGAGTTTTGTGGAACAAAATTGCAGCCGTATTTAGTGAATTTAAGCACGGTAAAGCTCATTTCCGACTTGGGGGAAGTGACGTGACACGTCATCCATCCGGTCATTAGCTTGTTAGCTTAAAATTTAGCATCGCTAGCGTAGTTCAAAAGCATCATTTTATGACGGTCTTTAAACTCAAACGTGGCGAACTTTCAGCGAATATGCTTCGAAGAATGTAAACAGCGTTTCAGAACACAGCTTTAATGCGCTTTCCAGCGTTAAAAAGCAGATTTTATTCCCTATGAAAACGAGTCTTCATTTCCGGGTGACGTGATTGACACTTCCCTCATCCAATCAGAACGTTACACACGGTCTTTCTCAACCAATGACGCAGCGTAGGGGTGAGGGGAGGTGACGTCAGTCAACCTTTCTCAGCAAATCAGAGCTTTCCACAGCAGCAAACAACCAACCACGAAGCGTTAGCAATAACCAGCGTGTTAGATTCAGCCTGAAGCTATTTCATCACTTATCGTCTTTTAAACCATCAAAATGCACTTTCTCTGCTAAAAATGTAACGAATCAACTCTGAGCTGCCCGGAGTCTGCCACTCCGGTCTCAAAACGTCTTTCTAGCTATTCAACAACTCGTTCGAACTTTCCAGAACCGATTCGGAACCACAGAACCGAATCGGACCAGAACAGCGTCTGGAACACAGTTTAAACAGAACAAAGCGTTTCCACAGCTCAAAGCCAGCTTATGTTACACATACAGACGTACAATTCAGCTTTATAAAGACTCAATGACACAATTTCAGCTTTTAAAACATTGCCAGCGTAACACAAGCGCGCAGCTCCAATTGCGCTGCGTAAAGACGCACGGATTCAACTGTTATTTTACAACACATGCCAACATGAAAATCAATTAGCACACGAGTTACAGTCCATTTATGAGCACGTGACGGGCCACCAGTTGTAGATGAACAGATGCTGGGATATATTCATCATTTAACGCGGGTTCCTCATTTTTCTGGACTGAATAAAACGTGCACTGAATTTAAGGAAATGCAAAGTGAGACGTCATTTAAATTTGACCCATCAAAATGAATGCGGTCATTTATTTACAGAATCAAATTTAACATCAAACATTTACATTAATTTGGCAAATTATGAAAATAACAATATAAGCAATCAATCAGGAAAAATCATACGGCCATGATTTTTCCGTTGCTGACATTTATAAAACTGTACAACTATGATCTTTTACCCACACGGATGTGAATAAGCACTTTACACAGACATTTCTAAATATCTGGGAGAATTTCTACTTCATAGGAAAGTTTAAAGATGGAAAGAAGTTTAGAGGGAGTAAAGGATGGGGTTTGAGGGAAATTGAATGTTCACCAGAACCGACACTCTCCATCAGAAGCCCAGCTCGCCTCGGTACGCTTGGTAGGAAACTTGACCCATTACCTTTCTGATGATAATCAGCAGATATGGTGTTCCGTTAACGCTACCGGTCCAGCGTCTCCTTAGAATGGCTGTAGCCCGTCAGAAGTAGTGGCGAGGCTCTGTTCGACACACATTCACCTCAGTGGAAAATGTTATAATCCCATGGAACTCGGAAGAGCTTTGTTGTCATGTCAGGAACTCCAACAGCACTCCATCAGAACTCCAGAACTCTAGAAGTCTGACAACTCTCCAACTCTGTGAGTCTGTAACTCTGAGTACCTGTGAGTCTGTGTAGACCAGGAAGTACTGACATTTTAAAGACTCTTTCCCGGTTCACTTTTTGGGATTTTTCATTGGTCAGAAACGACCAGAAGGGGTGTGTTTTTGTGACGTAAGAGGTTAGAGACAGTGAGAATTGTTATGGGACAGCTCAGAAATGTTCTCACAGACCGAGAGGGTTCTGTTTTGGCGTGTCTAAGAAACAGGTGCAAAACATCTCTATTTACGTCTGAGAGGATTCTAAAACATGACAGTTTTAACATAACAACTTGTTTTTCGTTTGACTGTAACCTTGTAAACGCACACACTTGCTCATTCAAAAGCAGAAATCAGAAAAATGCATAATTACTCTGCAACAGCTTTTAACACGAGAATAAAAATCATTACTCAGTTAATAAAATTGATTAGTTCACTGCAACATCCAAAATGGTTTGAACTAAGACACTTTGATTATCAACATTTGTAAGATAGTAATGATAATAAAAAGAGAGTGTTCTTTTCACTTGAATCTTCAAGAAAGAAAGTCTCAGGATGGGTGAACCTGCATTTATGTATTCAAACACATGAAACGACAGTTCCTGTCCCACAAGGTTCTTAAGGTCAAGAGTTTTGACCTTAGACTGGGTTTCGACGTAGGCCTAGTCCACTACATGTGGCTCCTGGGGGGATGGCTGTTATAGGTATATAGGGTTCAGAGCCCTCAGCTGAGGTCCAGATGATCTTGCAGGTGCTCTCTATTTCCCAGCACTTCTCTGCAGACACCTGAGGAAGGCTGGCGGGCTCATCAGAGACTAAAATACCATGTACTCCAGTCGTGATTATTACTTTAGAGTGGCAGCCCTGGCACCACCAGGTTGGACCCACGGCCCATAGGAACCAGGTATCTTCCAACCCCAGAAGGCAATAACAGCAGACCGTTTGAGGTCCTATTGCTGTTAAATTGTTGGGGTGCTGAACCTGCATTGTGACTGTTGTGGCTTTTTGGTTTAAAACCTATTCCCTTAATTATCTCTTAGAGTGAGGTTTTCTTAAACCGATAAAGGGTGGTTCTACCCTGTCGTCTGGTGATCCCACAATAGGTGCGGGTAATGAATTTCTCCCACTCTTCCAATTGGTTTAATTGTTGGGTTGTTATCACTGTTTTCCAATCACAGTACCCAGGTAGCATCAACCCTGAGGTGTTGGAGATGCCGTATTCCCTATATGTAATGCTGATGTATCTTTCCTGCCCTGTAGTTTTCGTTATTTTGATCTTGCATACGTCACCACAAGGTGTTACTCTAATCCTCTGGATCTGCTGATGGTCGTACGCTTCCTCCTCACAGTGGTAGAGGATGATCTCTCCGGTTTTTGTTGTTACCACGAGTTTGTTCTGGACTGTGAAAGCGAACGCCCAGTTGCTGTAGACGGTCGCTGCGGTCAGGATGTAGAACAGCGTCTGCATTCTGCTCCTTATGCCTTCTAAAAAGAGAGTACATGTAATATAACGTGGCAAGGCAATAGTAATGAAATCAAGGTCTGCCTTACTCTCGGTCCTCATCGTGTTCTTGAAACACTCAACTTCGTATTGCTGGGCCTATACAGGCTGTCAGCTATCCATTGAGCCTTTCTTAAACCGATGATACCTCAAGTTTACAGGATTCGAAAATAAATTTAAACATAAAAAGAGAAAAATAAACATTTAAACACTAAATCAATCATTCAAAGTTAATAAAAATTAGCATAAGTAGGGAGGGGTAAAGCTGTTGTTGGTTACTTTCTTATTTCTGTTTTTTTATCTTCGGATTGGCATTTCTTTTCACCCTCCTGAGATTCTGCGGCCTTCGCTGCCCTCCGGTGCAGGGGGAGCTGGATCAGGTCTCGGCTTAAAGATAGTGGCATAGGTCATCATCCATACCACTATAGGCATTGTGGTACAGAGGCTGGCCCAATAGGCCACTGCACATATTCCCCAGACCAGACTCCATCTAATTAAGATGGCTAACTTTTTGGTCCATTTACGTCTGTTCTGTGGTTGCAGGGATACTATCTGATATAGCATATTTGCCAACACTGTTACGGCTACCGTCCCTTCGACTATAGTTGCTACTATTCTCCCGGCGGTACCTCCACAGCTTGTGACTGGTATTGGCACAGGAGTAAGTGCTGCCGCACACTCAAGGCTAATCACTATGGAATCTTCTATCAGCCATGCTGAAATTATAATCTTTTGCAGATAGGTGAGTTTGATTCTTCCTAACAGATAGGTGACAAAGAAATGAGGTGATATCTCAGGTCTTCTGAGTATCACATGGGATACAATCACTCTAGCGTACGTCTGAACTGCTACTGGAAATCATATAAATCTTTCCTTACTCCAGTCTCCTGTGTGGCAGTAGCACATCCATGCAACCATCGTTAAAAAGTATTCTATATTGCTCCCATTAAAATAGGCTGGACATTCTGACCAAATGGTAAGATTGGGGGTTACAGTAGCCTCTGTCTCCCAATCTATAATACTCACATCGGTTGTTGGAGTACAAGACTTGCAGTCGTCTTGGTTGTCCATAGAAATTTTGAATTGCTTCTGTCCTGATCCTTGCTCTTTGCTGCTTCCGGGGTAAGAGTGAAGCTGCTTCCCTGTCTGTCTAATTTAAAGCTGAGCCGCACCCTACTCTGGTGGGGGTGGCCTATTGCTCCTCCTCCATGGGAGGCACCCAGCTCTTAGGCATTCTTGCAAGAAAACACGTCCTAATAAGGCAATAGCTATCACTCCGATCATGCTTAACAAATAAGGCCATATTTTAAGGAAGATACTGAGTATCCATCCTTCAATAGTTTCTCCACCTTCTTTGATTACTTCACCTACGCCTTTCACCACGTCCGTGACTTTTCGGCCTACTGTAACTAACGGTCTCATACTATGCACAAGTGTGCTCATCTTCATGCGTGCCACATTTTTTCCAACTTTCCTCTGGATACTGGCATGTGAGATTTGAGTAGATTTTATTTGGGCCTACCCACTCATAGCCATCTATCTCATCGCCTAAGCATAGGCTACGTCTCACTGCATGGCCTTCAACTAAAGCTATCATTGAATCTGAGACAGAGGGGACTATTACTCCTTGAATTTGTTTCCTGGCGTGAAGCTGATGTCCTAATATCTTATCTAGGCAGGTACCCTCGGGTACCGATCTTTTCCATTTGCCGCTATATTTTTTCCACACCACCTTTGCTGCGTGCAAGGTGTATTCAGACCCATAATAATTCTTACAGTAGCTTTCCCATCCCGGTATCGTACCACAAGGCCTTTGGGCTAATTTAATGACACATTGTGTTTTTGCCTTATCACAAGTCATGTGCCATGGTCTGGGACTAACATACCTATCTGGTCTATACAGGGCACTGGCCCATATATCTTGCTCTTTAGAATAGACCGTAGCCAAATACTGATACTTAATCCAGTAGTTATTTGGAAGTTGCAAACACGGGGCTACCCATTCTCTAATTTCTTCTTCCTGAAACCCCCACCATGTTCTAGAGTCATCTCGTTGATGATATTCATGCCATGCTTGCTGAGTTGTTAAGACTAAGGAAAATTCGTTCAGCAACACATTTATCTATTTTGTCAAAATCACTTTTGGGTGCATTGAGAAGCTCATCTGGTTTTGGCAGTTTCTGTACATACATGTCTGTATAATACGGTCCCATGAGGCCTTCATGAGTCCTGGCATACCCCTCCACAAAGTCACCTTCGAAGTGAGGCAGCCCAGGCTCAATCCAGACCCATGGTAATGTCATATTTAACCAGCTCTCATGCCAGGCATTATGTGGGTGGAATATAGCTGCCCAACTCCAGTAATAATAACGCTGATTCTGTACTGGAGTTATGGGTAAATAATTTTGAGTAGGGAATTCAGAATATAGGTTCCAATAACAATACGGGAGTTTATATTCAATTTAGTTGTTATACATTGCTTTTTCAGGTCGGGTCTGGCGATCATTCTTATCCCATTTATCTTTGTTACTTGGTACGGATATACCCACTCCGTTTTGGCCTTATCTATTGCATTGGGAGGCGGTGTAGGCCGCCTGTTAGATCCCCAGTCTGTAGCATTGATTTTGAGCGTCCTTTCATGTCGTATTGTGTGGATTACCTTATTTTTGGTCGAATTCAGGTATCTACCTGTGTGATTTCTTCGAATGAGAGGGGGAATCAGGTCACAATCTAAGTGGATATCGCCCCAGAACTCCCAACGAGGGAGTATCGCTTGGCAGCTGTCGTTTTTAGGTGGGGCCGGAAAAATTACTTTACGGTCCCAGTAACCTTGATGCTTTAATCCAATCAACGGTCGACAGATCCAATCGCAGTGCCACTCGGGGGGTCCATCCTGAGGCTGTATCCAATTACATCTTGTTGATCGTCTGATCTGATCATTCAAAACTGCTATTCCGATGACTCTTTTGTCTGGTAGTGTCATTAGATTTGTGACGACCCAATTGGGTCCGTCAAGTTCTGGTTCGGTGGAGTGGTCTGCTACTGTTAGGTTTTCTGCCATTAAAGCCGAGCTCCATCCTGCGGTGACTTTCAGTCTGTCCATCCAGGCCTGATGACCATCTTTCTTCACTTTATTCCAGGCTGCTATTTGGTTCTGAATGCTCTTTGTCGGGTTCCATGGCAGGGAAATATTCTTTGGGTGATATCCCAACAGGTCATGTTTGCATATTTTGATCTTCCATGGGCAACTGTCACATGTGTCAGGCTCCAGGGTCTGACTCCAGCTAGGTATAAGATAACCAACAACATTGCTAAGCCTATTAACCCTACGAATCCCCGCAGTAGGGTTCGTAGGCAGGTTGCTTTATCCAAAATCGTAATCCTTTGACGGTCCTTGTGTCGATTTGGGGTCGCTTCATCATCGCTTTCATTGCTGCTTGAATCATCATTGTTGGAGTTTCTGTTCCTCAGTTGAATCCTTTCGACAGGGGTTCTTGCTCCTTCTTTCTCGATGTCTTTGCTCTGAGTGTCCGCAGGCTGTCGATACTCGCCCTTTAAGGAGTTCCAGGTATATAGGAGAAGGGTGTGGCAGCCCTGGTTGTATTCCTTTCCACACCCATTTCCATTGAGTTACCAGCCATTCTTTGGGTTCAAGTTGGGGTTCTGGGAGGCTCCAACTTTGTTGAAAGTTAGGTCCTGCAGTTATTTTCCGTTGAGCTTTACAAAGGGCCTCTAAATATTGAAGTGCAGTTGGGCCATGTTCTGCTAAGGCCTCTATTTGTGTTATCAGGGGATATCTTTGGTATAGGACGTGTACTGTATAACCCTTTCTTGTCCAAGGACAGTGTTTGTGAAATGGTGTGGTTTCCCGATATCTTACAATTCTTATAGGCAGATTTTGATTTTCGATCACATACCGTTTTGGGTTATCCCTTCTTCTTGTGATAGCTTCCACCATTTGCGGGCTTGTGCTCCAAATTATCATTCCTCCTATCGAGATCTCGAAAAATAGGCTCTGGTATGGCTCATGGTAATTAGGTCCCCATCTGAGCTTTATTTCCTTTCCCGATAGGGTCAGGTAGACCACGTTAAATATCCATGTGGACATTGGTGGGCAAGGTTGGGGCTGGGTGTCGTATATAGGGAGGTACGCTTGAGCCATATGAGTCGAGCCATATTATGCCATTTGTAGTTTTTAAGGCTGGTATCTTTGAGCCAGTTTGTTTGCACTGGATCAGTACGTTGGCTACTCCAGCACTAAGGGGTTTTGAGTCTATAATATCTTTCTCACGTACGGGGCCCCTGGTGAGGGTGCAATCAGACATGCTCGCTCAGGGTATCTTGTCTTCTGGTAGACCGGATACGTGGGCTGCTCGGATCTAGATCCTCTAGGATCTCTATTTGTTACTCGCCCTTTATAAAGTTCTACGCTGAGCGGTGAGGGGTGGTGTAAGTCTGGTCGTAATCCTCGCCACACCCACTTCCATTGTCTGACCGACCACTCGGAAGGTTCTCCTAGGGGTCTGTCCATTGGCTCAAGCTTATCACCGAGATAGTTAATCATCTCGTCCCAATCACTGTATCTTTCCATTGCTTCTCCCATCACTCGCCCTACCAGCTCCTCTCTTGCGGCCTTATGTTGGTCATAGGCATCTCCCATCTCCGTCAGCGCTGTTGTCAGGCTGATCAGCGGGTGTCCTCTGTAAGATACTTTAATTCTGTTTGCCGCTCATACGGGATGTGAATTCCACTTGTCTAAGGGAGTTTGGACTCGGTCATACAACATTTTTAGGGGTAACTGAATGTTTTCAATCACCACTCGTTCTGGTTCTGCTATTCTCTTGTTGATTTTGGTTCTCAGTGTTGGGCTTGTGGCCCAGATTATCAGTCCTCCCAGAGAGATCTCACAGTACTCTGTTTGGTGAGGTTATTCATAGTTTGGACCCCATTTGAGTGTAACTAGCTTATTCTTTATTTCCAACTGGACCATATTAAAGATCCATGGTGTTCCCATCGGGCTAGGGTTATATGGGAATTTTAAGTTATCACTCAACAGGGTTAGGCCAGGGATTCTATGGCTAGCTTTAGTGAGGTCTGCTTCTCTAAATGTTTGCAGATGTGAATTATAATAATTTCTTGTTTTTGCTAGGAAATTTGAAAAGTCCTTTTTTGGTCTGTCTAATTCTACCACTTGGCCTCTTACAAGCAGGGCCGGCTTATATATCTCTGTTCCGGGTGCTTGAAACAACAAATTCTGCACTTCTTCTTCAGTTGTATGGCTACTCCGAGTATCAAAGGCATTTACTTTATACGTCCACGTTGGTAAGGCTGCTATTGCACTAGTTGTAACACGACACGTTTCAATAGGCATGACTTGTTTTACGTGCCCTATTTTCTTCCAGATGTGGCTTGGGCTTTTTATTGTTTTTCTTAGAGGTTTTTTACCTTTTCTTTTCTTGCGATGACTCCCAGCGATGAGTCCAGCGACCCCTTGTTCATTTCCTACTTGCGTGCTTTCTTGTTCGCATGTTTCCATTTTCCTTGGAATGCTTTCTTGGCCCAACATTTCAGTCCTTTTTTTCTCAGTTTTCTTTGGTACTGGCTCCTCCGAGCAATTTTTGTATTCCTCAATCGGGTGGGCTGTGGCTCCCACCAAGTACGTTCCTTGGTCTCCGTCTTCGTCTCCGTCTGCCTTGATCGGGTGGACTGTGGCTCCCACCGAGTACACTCCCTGGTATGGTACAATGACCATCTGTACGGAAACTTTAACCCTCTGGGTGGAGTCGGGCCTTGTGGGCGTTCCTGCCCTCTGTGCAGCAGTTCCGGGGATCTGAAGCACTCCTTTCCTCTCCCAGGCTTCAGGGGTTACCAAGAATTCAACTGTTTTTTGCATGGGTTTAGCTTCGTGCCTGGCCCATCCATCCAGACTAGTAGTATAATAGTACAAGTTGTTACGTCTGGTTCCGGTCTCTCGAGGGACGTCTGGCAGGGGCACTAGGGGGACTTCTTGGCTCATAATTACCTCCGTAATCAGCTGAGCCCATGTCGTTAACTCCCAGGGCCCTGTCCAGCCTCACCGGTTTCTTCGTCAGGTAACATGCCTGCTTCTTCTTTTTTGCTCCCTGCACCTGTTTGGTTTCGAAGTACTCTAAAAACTAAGGGGAACTGCTGATTACCGAGGGGGGCATTCCTTTTTTTACCCCTTGAAGGATCATAGGGCCATGCTTGTTGTACAGCCTGCTCGAGCAAGTCTCTGGGATTCAAATTTTTCCTGTGCTGCTGCTTCTCCTTTCTTTCTTTTAACTCTCCTAGTTCTGGATATAATAGTGGGGCCGAAGGTGTTACCTTTAGAGAGCTGTAGATGAGTTCTTGGTCATACTGCTGTTCAGTCAGGGATCCCTCTAAGGTCTTGGTTTCCTCCTCATCAAGTTGAGCCTTGAAAGATTTGAGGGGACTGTGATATCTCCTTACTTGCCAGCCCATTGCTCTCTCAGAGTGCAGTAGTCGGCCTTCCTCCATCTGTGTGTCACAGGCTGAACAGTACTTTACTTCAGTTCCATCCCATTCGCACGCACAGTTGCTTGGGCCTTTTCCGCTTAAATCCCATTGTGTGATGATAGTTGCTCGAGGTAATGTGGTAATCCTGCATTCTCCACAAATTAATGCATCCATCACCTTTACAGGTTTTAACTGCAGCTGTCCTGCGTCCATCTTGTTTGTTTTAGGCTTGATGGATTTCTTCTTCCCTGGTCCTTCCCAAAGAAGAGGCATTCCACTTGGTTTCAGGCAGAGCGTACAGTTGTTCTCCAGCAAGCTCCACTTGAAGGTCTCTCCTTCCTTTGATAGGTATCCTTTCTTCGCATATTCCAGTGTGCTCAAGGCCCTACCCGTCCAAAGCCCTGAGACTGTTCTTCTTAGTATTACTCCCCCGCATATAGTGGTCATTCTAATATAGGGGGGCATGGTGCTTGGTTCTGTGGCCATACTCTGGTTTCTGGTTTCAACTAGCTAGGAATTGGCTTCAGTTGCTCTATTCCTTGGATCCCTTTCTTTTCTAGCTCAACTGTGTTTTTGTCTAACACTTTTCTCACTCTGTCTGTGGTGTTATATTTGGGCTTTACTGCAACTGCTGATGGGTGATCCTGTGCTCTAACCCACACCTTCTGTCCCACCCTGAATGGGGCCTCAGAGTCTGACTGTTCCTCTTCATCTCCAGAGCTCCGCCCAACTTCAGGCGTGCTAAACCGTCGTTGGTTGAGCTCTTCTGAGGGGGAGGGTCTACTAGCTCGTCTCCTGTCATTCAAGGCTTGACCTATCTCCACAGTTTTAGTACTCCATTCTTTGGTATAAGCATTTTTAGCTATCCAATTTTTGACTAAACCTATGGCTCTTTCTGCTACTCCATTGGCTTGAGGTGTGTAAGGAGGCGAATAAACGCGCACAACTCCAAAAGTCTGACACCAGTGATCTACCTGTGCATTGCGGAAATGTGTCCCATTATCGGTTCTCAACTCTTTTGGAACTCCTAACGACCCACAGACCTGCTCCAGCATACTAACAACACTGTTGCCATTAGCTTTTCTAGCTGGTTTCACCACCACGTACCCTGACATCGAGTCTACCAGCACTAGAAGGTATTTCTCTCCTTTCTTGCCTGTGACTCCCATAGGCCCAGCTACATCCATGCATACTGAACCCCATGGTGTGGTACTTTTGATGGTCTGTCCATCCACTCGGTGCCCTCGCCTTCCTGCGTTGTATTGACCGCATACATCACAGTTTTGCAACACCTTGCGGACCTGTTTCAACGGGATCCAGAGCTCCTGACACTCCAACTCCTTACGTGTGGGTTGTACGCCTGCATGACCTAGACCCTCATGCACGCCCTGTACTACCTGCTCCACGTATTTCTCTGGGATTCTCCGACCTTCGGAGGTTCTGTCCCACTCCTCGATCCCGACAAAGACTATTTTTCTCTGCTGTACATAACGGTCTACTTCTTCGTTGCCTTGCCAGTATTTTCCTTCTCTAGTGTGGGCCTTCTGGTGCTCTACTTCTAACTTCAGATTTAGCCTAATTTCAGCTATTTTCTTCCACAAGTCATGATGAGCTACCACTTTGCCCTTCGCACTTTCAAATCCATTTTCTTCCCAGATATCTAAATCCTCGTTTAGAGATTGTGCACAATAGTGGCTGTCTGTTACTACTTTAGCTGTTCTTATTCTCTTGTGAGTTAATTCTAGCAGCCCTTCGAGTACTGCCGTAACTTCTCCTGTTTGTGCACTTCCCTGAACTCTCCCCCTTCTACGGCAGCACTCGTTCCCCTGATATATGAGGATAAATCCCCAGTGTGCTACCTGATCTGACCCTTTTTTGGATCCATCCGTGTAGAGAGTCCAGTCGTGCTGCTTCGGTTCTTCGGGCACTTCTTTGGCTGCTTTTTTACTCACTGGCTGTGCAGGCCCTATTTCCAAATCGGGATCTAACAGAATATCTTCCCATCTACCCCACCTTGTGTTAGTAGCTTTGGTACTTTCTATTGTCCCTTTTCTGAGATACTTGTGCACTTGGCTTTGTGTCACTACTCTAATAGGTTGCCCCTGGGCCAAATCTTTTAATGTCCCCCCAGTATCTAGCAAGCACTGCTAATTCTTTTTCTTCCTGGGGAAACTTTTTCTCTACTGAGGTCAGGGTGTAACTCCATAGAGTAACTAATCCACCATTTTCATTTTTTACGGCTATCATGGCATCATCACTGTCGCAGCTGACTTCAGCTATGAGTTTTGTCATTAGGCTTCTTGGTTCTAGCCTTACAGCTTCCTGAATCTTTTTCCTAAGTTCTTCTAAGTCCTGTTGGTTTTCTGCTGTCCAGACCCATAGTTTCTTACTGTTCGTTTCACTGCTATTTTCTTTTTTCTTTAGGCAGGCATACAGTGGTTTGGCATATTTCTGATAATTAGGGACATGATCTCTCACGTAGTTACATAGTCCTAAGATTTTCTGTAAGTCGTTTTCTGACTCAGGAGGCTGAATTTGCTCGAGTTTCTCCCTATACCCCTCCGAGAGTCCTAGGTCTGCTGTCACTTGAAACCCTAAATAATTCACCTGGAACTGTCCAAGCTGACATTTTTTCAAATTCAGTTTCAATCCTGCCTCTGTGACTCGTTGCACCACTTTAGCTAACCTTTCCAGGTGTTCTTCCTCTGTGTCATCTGCGATAAACACATCATCGATGTAAATTGTGGCGCCTAAGTCTTTGAGCACGTCCATCATGACCGACTGAAATACATTAGGAGAGTTTTTATATCCCTGTGGTAGCCACTGCCAAACATAACTTTTTCCTTGATGGGTAAAAGCTGTCTTTCCCTGTGATTGTTTTGCCAGCCTAAGAGAGAAAAATCCATTTGCTAAATCAATGCAAGATTTGTATTTTTTCACTTGCAGAGTTTTTAGGGTGCCCTGCGGGTTGATTAGGCTCGCTCTGTTGGCTACTGTTCGTCTGTTAAGGGTTTTAAAATTAATCACTGGTCGCCACCCTCCTCCTGCTGATTCGGGTTTCTTTACTTCCTGGATTGGGCTGTTAGTTATGGGATTTGTTTCTTCTCTAATAATTCCTAACGCTCCTAATTCTTTCACAATTTTGTTCATTTCCTCAACTGCTCCTAGATTTAGGGGATATTGTCTCACGGGCGGGTGCACCCCTCCTTCAATTATATGTACAAACTTTGGGCCTAGGTCTCCGCAATCATTTTTAAATCTGGCTATTGAGGCTTTCTCTAG
>NW_023618889.1:0-21324 GCF_014905685.2 Nematolebias whitei
AGGGTCTACCAGCTCTTCTCCTGTCATTCAAGGCCTGACCTATCTCCACAGTTTTAGTACTCCATTCTTTGGTATTAGCATTTTTAGCTATCCAATTTTTGACTAAACCTATGGTTCTTTCTGCTACTCCATTGGCTTGAGGTGTGTAAGGAGGCGAATAAACGCGCATGACCCCAAAAGTCTGACACCAGTGATCCACCTGTGCATTGCGGAAGTGTGTCCCATTATCGGTTCTCAACTCTTTTGGAACTCCTAACGACCCACAGACTTGTTCCAGCATACTAACAACACTGTTGCCATTAGCTTTTCTAGCTGGTTTCACCACCACGTACCCTGACATCGAGTCTACTAGCACTAGAAGGTATTTCTCTCCCTTCTTGCCTGTAACTCCCATAGGTCCAGCTACATCCATGCATACTGAACCCCATGGTGTGGTACTCTTGATGGTCTGTCCATCTACTCGGTGCCCTCGTCTTCCTGCGTTGTATTGACCACATACATCACAGTTTTGCAACACCTTGCGGACCTGTTTCAACGGGATCCTGAGCTCCTGACACTCCAACTCCTTACGTGTGGGTTGTATGCCTGCATGACCTAGACCCTCATGCACGCCCCGTACAACCTGCTCCACGTACTTCTCTGGGACCCTCCGACCTTCGGAGGTTCTGTCCCACTCCTCGATCCCGACAAAGACTATTTTTCTCTGCTGTACATAGCGGTCGACTTCTTCGTTGCCTTACCAGTATTTTCCCTCTCTAGTGTGGGCTTTCTGGTGCTCTACTTCTAACTTCAGATTTAGCCTGATCTCAGCTATTTTCTTCCACAAGTCATGGTGAGCTACCACTTTGCCCTTCGCACTTTCAAATCCGTTTTCTTCCCAGATGGCTAGATCCTCTTTTAGAGCTTGTGCACAATAGTGGCTGTCTGTCACTACTTTAGCTGTTCTTATTCTCTTGTGAGTTAATTCTAGCAGCCCTTCGAGTACTGCCGTAACTTCGCCTGTTTGTGCACTACCCTGTACTCTCCCCCTTCTACGGCAGCACTCGTTCCCCTGATATTTGAGGATAAATCCCCAATGTGCTACCTGATCTGACCCTTTTTTGGATCCATCTGTGTAGAGAGTCCAGTCGTGCTGCTTCGGTTCTTCGGGCACTTCTTTGGCTGCTTTTTTACTCACTGGTTGTGCAGGGCCTATCTCCAAATCCGGATCTAATAGAATATCTTCCCATCTACCCCACCTTGTGTTGGTAGCTTTGGTACTTTCTATTGTCCCTTTTCTGAGATACTTGTGCACTTGGCTTTGTGTCACTACTCTAATAGGCTGCCCCTGGGCCAAATCTTTTAATGTCCCCCAGTATCTAGCGAGCACTGCTAGCTCTTTTTCTTCCTGAGGAAACTTTTTCTCTACTGAGGTCAAGGTGTAACTCCATAGAGTGACCAATCCACCGTTTTCGTTCTTCACGGCTATCATGGCATCATCACTGTCGCAGCTGACTTCAGCTATGAGTTTTGTCATTAGGCTTCTTGGTTCTAGCCTCACTGCTTCCTGAATCTTTTTCCTAAGCTCTTCTAAGTCCTGTTGATTTTCTGCTGTCCAGACCCATAATTTCTTACTGCTCGATTGACTGTCATTTTCTTTTTTCTTTAGGCAGGCATACAGTGGTTTGGCATATCTCTGATAGTTAGGGACATGATCTCTCACATAGTTACACAGTCCTAAGATCTTCTGTAAGTCGTTCTCTGACTCAGGAGGCTGTATTTGCTCGAGTTTCTCCCTATACCCTTCTGAGAGTCCTAGGTCTGCTGTCACTTGAAACCCTAAATAATTAACTTGGAACTGTCCAAGCTGGCATTTTTTCAAATTCAGTTTCAATCCTGCCTCGGTGACTCGCTGCACCACTTTAGCTAACCTCTTCAGGTGCTCTTCCTCCGTGTCATCTGCAATAAACACATCGTCGATGTAGATTGTGGCGCCTAAGTCCTTGAGCACGTCCATCACGACTGACTGAAATACATTAGGAGAGTTTTTATATCCCTGTGGTAGTCTCTGCCAAACATAACTTTTTCCCTGGTGGGTAAAAGCTGTCTTTCCCTGTGATTGTTTTGCCAGCCTAAGAGAGAAAAATCCATTTGCTAAATCGATGCAAGATTTGTACTTTTTCACTTGTAGGGTTTTTAGGGTGCCCTGCGGGTTGATTAGACTCGCTCTGTTGGCTACTGTTCGTCTGTTAAGGGCTTTGAAATTAATCACTGGTCGCCACCCTCCTCCTGCTGATTCGGGTTTCTTAACTGCTTGGATCGGGCTGTTAGTTATGGGGTTTGTTTCTTCCCTAATAATTCCTAACGCTCCTAATTCTTTCACAATTTTGTTCATTTCTTCAACTGCTCCGGGATTTAGAGGATATTGTCTTACGGGTGGGTGAACTCCTCCTTCGATTATATGTACAAACTTTGGGCCTAGGTCTCCACAATCATTTTTAAATCTGGCTATTGAGGCTTTCTCTAATATTTGTTTTAACTTCTCTTTCCCAGCCGGGGAGAAGTCACTCTCATCTATTTTTTGTTTCGTCACTTCAGGGATATTTACAGGTTTATACCAGTCTTCGGACTCACCTTGTTTGTGTGTGAACCCTATTTTTACTAGCCTAGATTTTAACTTCTCTAACCTTCTATTTAAGGCTCTTCGATTCTTTTTTGGTTTCTTTAGTTCTTTTAAATCGGTAATTGTCATAAGGTTATAAGGCCCTTTTATCCACACAATTCCTTGCCATAACCCGTAAGGCATTGTTTCAATTTTTCCGTTTGCTAACTGAACTGTCAGGTGTCCTACTGTTTTTAGGTTTTTGCGGGTCATAGACACCTCGGCTCCGGAATCTATTAGGTAAGGTTCTCCCTCTACTTTAGTGTAGATTTCGTCCCCATCCCAATAGGCATCTTCCAGAGTGACCCGCAACCTATCTGTCATTATTTAGCTGGCCCTCCACTCCCTTTCTCACGGGATTCATGGAGGGCTCTTTTTTCTTCTGGGGTCAGTTTTGCATATTCTTCTGGGGGTAGGTATTTACCTCCTTTCTGTGGTGTGGAGTTTGAAGCTGGAGCTGAAAATCGTTTTGGTTGTTGGTCCCTATATTGAGGTTCTGACTGCCTCGGTGGTCTTTCCCTGTACTGTGTCCCTTGCTGTCTCGGGAACTGTTCTCTGTATTGTGGCTGTTGAGGGGCCTTTTGTGTCGGTTTTGGTGGTTTTGGGCTTGGCCTGCTCTCACTTTTCTTCTTTTCTTCCCAGAACAGCTGCTCTAGGTCATACGATTTTACTGCCTGGTCTATCTGGGCGTCATTAGTTTCATGAGGCATTCTAGCAAAGGTGAGCTCTCCCCTTCTTCCCTTGGATACGATCCTTAAGGCCTTAACATACCTTTTAGGGGGAATTACTTGTTTAAGTTGATACCAAACTGGGGTGAGGCGTTGGCCTTGATCCATGCGCATCCTTGCCCGCTGAATGTGAGAGTCTTCGTCGTCCATGTCTTCTAGGACTAGTTTCTCATACTGGCTTTGAGCTGATTCTCCTTTACTCATTGGGTTTGTGGTGACATTACCTAGCCACAACTTTTTTGCTGCATCGCACTCAGTGGAGCTAACTACCATGGGCCACACATCTTTGATGTATTCTTCGGTGGTCTCCTGGGGTTGTTTTTCTCTCACTAAGGTCTTCAGCTTTTTGTACTCACGATAACTGTCAGTTTCTGGGCCTGGGGCCTGGTTTTGTCTAGCCTGCCTGGGCTCATGGGTTGATTCAGGCATTTGATACGGTGGGCTTGTCTCGGCTGGGTATGTATCATCTTCCTCATCGGCCGATATTTCATCTCGCAATTTCTTCTCTGTTTCTTGGGCATACTTGTAGGCCGTCTTTTTCATTCTTCTCAGCATCACATCATGTACTATCCCTAAATAAGCGGTCCTAAAGTTACTAGTTAGGGGTTTGTGGGCTGCCAATGTGGGGTATGAGGGTATCATTAAAATGTTGGCCCACTCTCCCAAAGTAGCTTTAACAGTCAGTTCCACTGTCTCTTCTGACCTGTCTGCCCATACTGGTGGAATGTCATAGTGATTTTGGCCAGCTTCAGGGATGTAAGTGCGACGCCCATCACTCGCCTGTACCGGGCCCCAACTCAAGTCCCTGGCTAACCTTTCTGATACTCTATGTACGTCCAGTATTTCTACTCCCTTCTTTTGTCCTTTTCTTTGTCCTATTCTTAATGGCTTAACTGGACCGTCGTATTGGCCTGCTATTGATTCTAGACTGGCACTACCTTCGTCATCGGTGTCTTCCTGACTCGGGTCTACGTCTGGTTCTCCCTGAGAGCTCTCGCCGTCATCCTCCTCACTCTCTATGTTTAAGGGTTGTATTTTTGTTACTGTCTCTCTCTTTGGCTGTCCCTCTCGTGAGTCTGCTCCGCTTCTGCGTCGTCTTGTGGTTGTACTTATCAGGTCATTTTCTGAGGGTGAGGTCAGGGACATTTTCGACCCCTGAGGATTGATCCCTAATGGGTCTTCACTTTTCTTGGCTCCCGGTGATGATCCCGGTGTCGATGATTTTCCTGTGTCTTCTTTCCCTAACTTTAGGGGTTCTCTAATTGGTCTTTCTTCTTGTTTTGTCACTGCAGCCACAACCCTGGATTTCCGATCTTCATCTAGATGAGTGGGAGTCACTATTATCATTTCTTTTAAGTGGGCTCCCGCTGGCATGTCTTTGGCCAGATACGTCATTGAATTGACCGCTATTCTCTCAGCCGTTTCCCACTGCAAATGATGGGACCGGAGCCCATCTATTCCTATCACTATGCGCCTGAAGCCGAACTCTATGGCTCGGAACACTCCTTTCTGCAGAGCTTCTAACATTTCCTTGAGATACCTGGTCTCATCGGTTGCTTCTTTATAGCTTCGAATTGGGATGTGTATTATCGCATAGTACGGAGCATCAGCTCCACTGGTCATTCTTGTTTTTGGCTCTTCGCCATGTGGTCCACCGGTGAGTTGTTTTATTTCAACTTGGTACTCCCTACCGGCTACTTTCTTTAAAGCTTTTCTGTAGGTTGAGTTATGGATTTTGTACTTATGATTTGTAAACACCAGTAACGCATCTGCCTCTATAGACCATGGTGTCCCTATCACTTGGTATACTCGGGTACCATTTTGAAACTTCACACATTGTGTCTCTTTCGGGAGTGGTTCTAGGACCTGTTTGAGCCCTGCTGTTTGCCTAATTTTTTGTTTCTTTTGTGAATTTTCTTTTTCCCCTTCCTCTTGACTGTAATCTGACTCAGGTTCTGGTTTTAAGTGTTTTTCTTTAGCCTTCTTTTTCCCATAAGTTTTTTGGGTTTCTCCTGAGGGGTTCTGTTTAGGATTCTCTTGTTTAATCGGCTGGTTTTTTAGTGGTTCTGTCTGTCTCTGTTCTCGCATTCCTCGTAGCCCCCTGTCTGCCCACCCGGTTTCAGTGGTTTCGAGCCTCCCCATCCTGTCCACTATGCTTTGGGCAAGCAGGTCTAAGTTCTTGTCAACCTGTTTAAGATAGTCTTTACACCCTGTGCTCTCATTATTACTTTCATCAGGTTCGTTTTCTTTTTTGATCATACTTGCTAATAATCTCAGTTGCTCTGCTCTGGTTTCCTCGTCTGTATCGGAATGATATTTGGGAGTTTCTCTGTACGCACTCAGGTTTGGAGTGGAGCTCACGAACGTGGGGGGGTGATTAGAGGTTGGAGGGTAAGCTCCTTGCCATAGCCTTGTGCCTCCTGGGTTTTCTCCTTCCCTTTTAATATCGAGGGGGGGTATATTCTTTAAAACTACGTCCTCTGGTTCGCTTTGGTTTTCTTCATTGTCCGACTCTTCGGGGGTTTGTACGACGGAGCTGTGCTCACTTTCAGGATCCATTTCTGATTTTTTCTCTTTTCTATACTCCCTCATTCTTGCCAATTCTTCTTCATACTCTTTATATTTTGCTGTTGCCCTACATAGAGGGTTTGTAATGTACCCGTCTAATCCTGTCACTTTGGATATCATCTTTACTATAGGGTCATACTCGATTGAGGGGCTAATTACTGACACTATTGTCGTTTGTTTTTGTGTCTCTATCTGTTGCACCCACCATTGTAACCACGTTTTTACTTCTTTTTTTGATTTTGCTTCGCCTGGGTCTTTTACCACCACTGTTTGAACTCCCTTCCGGGCTTTCGTACAGCAAAACCTTCCTTTTTCTCTTATAAATTTTTCCAGTCCGTCTTCCAGAACTTTTCCATCTAGCTGGGGATTACTTTCTCTTAGTATTTTCTTCACTGCTGGATTCCAGGTATGATACCCTTTTCCATATAGGATGACTTCCGCCTTGGTTATTCCTACTGGTTTTTCTCCTGTACTTTGTACCATTATCTTTTGGCCATCTGTCTTTCCTTCTACTGGCTTCTGTTCTTTTTGGCTCACCTGAGCCGGCTCGGTTTTGTCTGGCTCTACACTCGTAGATGCCTCTCCTGAGGCCATCTTTATGTCTTTTCTTGTCGGGTCAAGTTTGTCGGTCCTCAAAGTCTCCAGACTTTATCCTAACGTTTTGGACTAGGACAGACTAGCTGCTTACCTACGATTCTGGATTATGGTCAGTAACCCTCGTAAGCCTTCTACCCCTCCTCACTAGCCTCTAGTGATCTATTGGGGGTACTAACTGGGGGGTCTCCCAGTCACTGACAGCTCCTTACTCTCTAGAGCTGCTCTACTGACGCCTATCAGTCCTCTGTAGCGCGTCCTCACTTCTGGGACTGTTCTTGTCCCATCTGGGGTGCCATGTCTGCTTTCCGATAGGCAAAGGTAACCACTGGAGGTAGCGATAACACCTTTGCCTGCAGCCTCTCCTCCAAGGGGTCCGGAAACTCACTTCAGCGCCGTGGTATTACCTGTAGCTGTCTAAAGTAGCCTCGTTAAGGCTGCTGTGAGGTGATTCATCCAGAATATTAACGACCTTAAATCCGTGAGTCACACCCTGATCTCACTCTGTTACCTCGATCCTTCAAGCAGCCGGGATGGATCTTCTGGTCCAGAGAAACTCGCGTTGTGGCCGCTCACCTCTCACTTTAGCGTTGCAATTGTTAACTGTTCTGGTAATCTTTAGGGCCCTGGAAACAGGCACAAGGATGTTGTTTATCAGCTAGGAAACCTTTACTAAAACCTCCTGTTATTGGTGTTGTTAAGTGAACCAAGCATTTCCATGTTTTACTCTTTAAGGGTGAAATAATAGTCCAGATTTGTACGTTTTGCTTTGCTTTTAATCAATAGTTTGCGCAGGGGTACAGCAACAGGCACAATTTTATAATGAGTAATTTATCATGAGTACATAGGATACACTTTCTTCCCTAGACAAGGCGATGACTACTATCTGTGGAAATTCTACACCTCAAGAGCCCTTGAGGGTTTACAGATACTGCCTTCACATAAACCTTTCACAACTCAAGCCAAAAAATGTTCTCTCTCAGCTCCCTCATGAACCAGAAACACCTTCGAGCAAATCTCACTAGTAGCCAATTTAGTACTCCCAAATTTATTCTGTATGCTGTTCTTCCAATTTGATGAAACAATTTAATTAGAGCAGAGTAAGAATGAGGTCGTCCGCTTACCATGATTTTGGAATGCCCCTTAGTGAGACACTTGTGGGGGTAAGGGCAAATTTCCTGTCCTCTAGGAGAGAGGCACAGGCCGACCTCTGAGGCAAGTGCAACTATTTCCAAATTAGAAGATCAGAGTTTGGACGGGCCCAGGTCATGCAATTTTAGAAGTAGGAAACTCGTCCAGTTAGAGTGTTGACGAAAGAAAGCTTACATCCAATCCCATGTCAGTGAAGAAAAGAGTTAACTTCCATCATCATCTCAAAACTGGTAAAATCCAATCTTCTTTTTGGGCTCCTTCTGATCCTGATGAGCTGCCCCATGCCTGTAATTCTCTCTGCTCAGCTCCTCAGCTCAACTCCGACTCTGCATGGACCCAGTATTGTTCTGGTCAATCTGTATTTAAAGACTCATTCATCCCTCCTCCTCTTAAGGAGGGGTTATGGAAAATTACATCATCTCTCTTCCAGTAACTTCTCTGCTGTTTTGCACCTCAACCGGTTTAGACCAGTTTTTCTGGTACTTTCCAGAACTTGTTTTGCTCAAAGATGAGTCATCATGAGATGAGTTGTGTTTGAACTCTCTGACTCTTGTCCTTCTCTATTGCTCGAGGCATGTCCAGACTTGTCCTAGGTGGACAAGTTCAGGCATGTTTCACTGTTACATGAGGCCTCTTTACTTTACCAAAAGTGAATCACACAATCTTACATAAGATTATACAATGTTTTAAAGATTAACACTTCCATTAATTGATTATGTGTTGATTATTAGTAAAACAGTAAAACAGTTTAGTTACACGTTATCAAAACAGTAAAATTCTTTGGTTACATTATCATTTTCAGCTTGATTTAAAGCAGGAGTTCAGTCCTTCTGCTGCTGAGGAGAACTTTTGATCAGGCTTCATTTTTCTTAAAGCTGGTGGTCTGTTCATGCACCATGACCACAGACACCTGGTTTATTGACAGGGGCCACCAGGAGAGTTGTCAATCTCTCCTCCTGAACTTGGTTCAAGAACCGTAAAATCAGAGGAGGTGGAGAAAAACGCGTACAGAAACATTTTGGGCCATGGGCTGTGGGCAAACGCATCCACCCCCAGCGGTGGTTCGTCTCGTGGGCTCAGAGAAACGCATAATTGACACTGAGCATTTTCTAGTGTCACAAACAGGCCCACAGCTGCTATATCAATCTGAGTCAAAATGTTCCGTCAGAGGATGATTAAAGGTTGTTCTGTCTCCGACAACTTTGAGACAAGAAGAAAACATGGCTGCAGCATACGATAATCGTGCTGGACACCAGATTTCTGTCCATCGACTGCTACAGAAAAGGACAGCATGTCGTCCAGTGGACATGAAGTGGCCTCTACGCCTTTCTCTGTACAGCAGCGTTGAAAAAACTGACCACTTGGTGTGAACAGCGCTGTGGTGGTTGCAACATGTGACTCCTGAATCGTACGCACTACATCTTGAGAGAGATCCATCTCCTCAAAAAGATCCGCACAGCGGCCAGACCACAGGTGTTGGCCTATTCTGATTTATTCCTGATCGTTCCTCCCGCCTGGAGGAGAGTGTCCTCCCTCCACGGCAGGATCCACGAGCGCCCTGATAACAAATGTTGTAGGCCTGGGAACCATGATGCGTTCACGCACTTGGGGCAGAGGAGCTGCCAGTCCCTCCTCCTGAGCTCGGTTCAGAAAACCGTGATATCAGAGGGAGAGAAAAAGGTGAAAAAGCATTACGACCACAGGCTGTGAGCAGGCACGTCCACCCAGCGGTGGATCGTCCCGTGGCTCCACGATAATTATAATTGACATTGAGCATTCTCTCGTGTTGCTACACGTCCACAGGCGCTGGCAGGATTTCTGCCGTGTCTGAGCCATAGCTCTGGGTAGAAGGTCCCAGGTCCCCGTGCCGCAAAGGACCGTCTTTGGACATCACATCTGTCACTTGTTCGGAATACATGAGATGTACCCTACTCAAATGGAGAGCAGATTGGGTGTGCCCCACACAGCATCTGTCTCACAACGTTGCACATGGGTTGAGCGCATACATCTCCTGCCAGTATGTATGCAACAGTCACTTGCTGTATGTGTGAATCAAAAACTCTGATGATTCTGTAGCTCAAGGTCAGTGTTGAGTCACATTCAAAGAGCCCCTGTAACACTCCAAAAACATTTAAATGAGCTGATGTGTGGAGAACCACAGCGCCCCCACAGCTTGTTAAATGTGCGTGCCTCTGTGAGAAACTGACATGTGTGACGTAAGTCTGCTGACGGAAAACAGCTGATATCACTTAACCGGTTCACGTGAGTTGCACTGCTGCCACCTGTCTGTACAACTGCTCAGCAGCAGCAGGTATCCAGATAAAGCAGAATTAAAGCGGCTCTGGCGCATAAAGTAGTGTTGTTTCTCACAGTTCAGAAATTGACAATCTAGAATAAATCTCATCTTTCCAGTTCGTTGGGACCAGGAAGTGATGAGAGAGGGACCTTGCATTTTCCTCTCCTTCTGAGACTCTAGAAATTACATTTACAACAGAATTTCCTGAGCTTCTGCGAGAGGGGACGAGATCTGTTCAGAAATGACAGAAAAACGTCACAGAGTTCCTCCACACCGGGGTTTGAGCTGTACTGCAGCATGAATCCCCGGATGAAAAACGGTTCGCCCATCCGTCTGGCGCACGCACTCATTGTCACTCGTTTATAAGTTATAAAGCGGGCACGCATTTATGCTGTGAAACTCACATGCATGCTGATGTGAGCTGGTGCGCGCTGAGTGAGAAAGAAAAAACACGCGTCCCCGAGCATGCAAATCGTTGTGTGTTGCTGATGCTGCGGGACACAGCTCATCTGTGTTGTGCTCACGTTGTGTGCAGCTGCTCCATGTAAACGCTCGGGAAGCGGGTGCACATATGAGCCGACGTGCCCCGAAGAGTCGTGTGTGTGCGCCCTCATTCTTAAGTAAGCCTTAAGCCAGGATTGCCACGGGGGTGCGCGTTGACACTGGTGCGGTCAGGAAACAGCGCGCGGCATCGGTGAGGCGAGGTTACCACTGGCTCGGTCTGCAGAAACATGTTCATTCTTGGCTGTGAGTCACGTGAATTTTTGAGTGATTCCACGAGCTGCAGTATTAATTCAGAAAACCTTCTTCGAGGATGCCGGAGCAGAGCCGCTGTGAGGCTTGTGAAGCTGCTGACGCCGCGGGAGCGCGCGTTTGACACCACTGCGGTGAAAAACGTGTGTCGCTCCTGCCGAGAGCGAGATACGTTGCTGGGCTCGTACCGCGGTCTCACGTTAACGTTGACGTGAACGGCGGGCGCTGAGAGCTGCGTGCGCGCTTTCATGCCACGAGAGCGCGTATCGGCACCGCTAACATTGAATGAAAAACAACCTTAAAAAGGCTCTTTCGTGATAAGTGTGTGTGATGGGGTCCACTTGTAAGATAATCCATGCTGACAGCCTGGCTAAAGGACACTTCATCATAAAATGATGTTTATTTCACATCGTGTCATCAACACACCTCCAGCAAGCCGACACATGGTTATCCTCCCTTGAGCTCTGTTTGCTGTCCTGGAGGGCCCCCTGTTGGCAAAGTCCAGGAAAAAAAAGAACTTCCGGATGCCGGGGACGTCTGACGGGAGGGGCTGGTGTAGCAGAGCTGGGGAGGCGTTGTGCAGCTGTGGAACATCTTGAAATGATCTCTCGGTGAAGAAAAGAGGACCTCCAACAAAGCTTCTGCAGCTCTCCTGAGAGGAAGGTGGAGTGACGAGCCAGGAGAACCTCTGGGACCTCGTTCTCCGGCTGCGATGCGGGGGCGGCGGACAGCAAAAGAGGCGCACCGGTTGAGGGTGACGTCAACTGCCCTGTAGACGGAGCGTACTGCAGGGGCCGGCAGCGTCGTTAGCAAGCAGCTACTACGAGAGCGGAGCGAGCCGAAGGACAGAGGACCACCATCTCTTCCTGCCTCTGAACGTGTACGCCAACAGCGTAATGTGTTGTTCGCTGCGGCCGTGTGGAACACATGCTGGTGAGCTCAGTTGGAGAGCGGTGTCACCGTCTCGGTTACGCTAACCGGAGGCACGGGACGCTGGTCCACCTCGACATCTCGCTCCAATGAAGCCTCCATCAGGCTCAGCTCCAGGGGGCATGGAGGGACTTTCCGCTCAGTGAACCCCTGCTCTGGAGATGGGTGCGGACTGTGGAGACCGGCCCCCCAATCTACCAGGAAAAAAAACATCTGTGCCCTCGCCCGTAGGACGTCCTGTTGGGAAAACGAGGCCAGATGGATCAAGACGGTGAGCCGGAATGGAACCCAGTAAACAACCTTCCCGCCGGATCATCCGAACTGGTGGGAAAGGCGTGGGACGTAAAAAAGGTCCCTTCATGTCAGCCGCCTCCTGGGTTACGCTGGGCAACCCCTGAGGGCGCCATCGACCTGGAGCGGTGTGATCGCCGATGCGAAAACGAGGTGGGATGGGGTGAGCATTCACTCAGCCCCCGTCCACCGACACTACGCTCTCCAGGAGGGAATGAGCAATGGGGGGCTGCAGCTGAGCGCCGCCTGTCCCGGAGGAACCATCCAATTCGCTCCGAGGGTCAGCGATAAGAGGAAAATTACAAGATGGCGTTGTCCAGCGTGTAGTGACCTGTCACTGAGAAATATTCCTCAGCGCTTACCTTGAAACAAGACTGCTCGTCAGCTTCTCCTCAGGGAGGAGAACTCACCGGACGACCGGAGGTCGACGTGACGGGCCAAGCATTCTTAGCAAAGGTTGGTCATCTACACAACTTTCCTTCTTCGTTCTTCTAACAGTGCTATTAGCTCGCTGAAGAAAAATGGGAGCCGATTTCCCGCTCTTAACGTAATTTATACGGACCAGGTGGGGCCCACACAGCAGGTGGGCGTGGACTAAATTTTTCAGTGTAATGCTCCGCATAATGGGATAAACCCACTAAGCGACAGCTCTTAAAGGGCAAAGCCTATATGAAATAGAACTGGACGGAAACACAATGTATCTTGTCCTCATTGCTCTGCTTTCACCTGCTTCATACAGATAACCTATGTGTGACAGTGATCTACATTTCTGGTACCTGTTTCAAATCTTGGGGGCTCATCCAAGATCTGATCCACCTGCTGAGGGGGAACTGATCCATTGATGACATCTGGAACCACGACCTGAGCTAACGCTAATAAAAGGAATTGTAAACCAAAGCAAAGGCTGAATCTCCACCAGTCAGTAACAAGGAGGTGCTGCTACCATGGTTGCAAATGAGAGAAATAATCGTGTTTGGGACATGAAGCGTCTGCTCAGTCTGTCAAGTGGAGAACTCCTACACACATTGCCAACAATGTGGACCCAGTTCTAGGCCAGGACCAATGTGAGCATGAGGGGAAAGCAAGGGTAGCTGTTTTGATTACTTTCAAAAAACATTCAATACAAAAACAACTGGACTTTATTTGGAAAAGATGACATTTGGCTCTTCATCCGAGGAGCTTTCTCAATTCAATGAGCATTGAGTGAGGGGTTCAGGTTATAAGGGTGAGTGAGATAAGACACACATACATATGTAGATTTGACAATTCACAGCTCAACACCTTAACAGTAGGGGTTTCTTAAGGTCTTTGTTACTCTAATTCACAGATGAGGCCCCTCTGTTCACATCAGGTGCGAAAACCGGCTGGTGTGATCTATTCTGATTACATTAGTTCTTTCATCATTCAGTAAACATCTACTTGAATTAGAAGACACTGGGATGGTTGAGTTGCTAATTGTGAGAGATTGTGTTGATGCTGTTATTAGGCCCGAGAAGCGAAGCGCTGCGAAGGCCTATTGTAATCGCTCTGTTTGCACACCTTTTTGGCGGTTTACAGCCTATGCATTTGAACAAACTCCTCCTAGGGATTTTGTTCAATCAGTTTCAAACTTGGCCGTTTTGGTCAAAAGGCATGGAGGAGGCAAAGTTAGCTAAACGGTTCGTTTTGGAGCATGCTGAAGGGGCGGGCCAGACCACAAATTTTGAAATCTCACCATGATAAACGAAACGCTAATAGATCCTACAAGAAAACTGTCTGAGTCATCAAACCTTCAGTGATTGATCCACATCCGGTCCCCTGCAAGACTGAATGGTCAAATCATGACATCACTTAAGCCACGTCCCCTGACAACAGGAAGTGTAAAGTTTTACGGTGAACAGTCCCTATCTGACCCCTGTTACATGATCAGCATGATAGTGTGTCCAGTGACCGAAGACATGTTGGTGTAACTTGCTTTCCAACACTGACAGTTGGGTGGACCCAGAGCCCTATAAAGAGAGAGTTGCGACACTCCCATAGACTCCCATAGAAAGAATGGAATGCGGAAGTCACGTGGGTCATGCAGCGGCAAAGAGTTCCAAACAGCAGCGGGTTCAGCATTGAACGTTGTTCATTTTCCGTGTTTTTCCGGTAAGTTAATGCAAATACGACACCTTTTCTCCATTGTGAAGCTTTATCTGACTGTTCTGTACCACAATTTATCAACATTAATACTTCATGTCGCCAGTTTTAGTTAATGAAACATGTTAAATTACTAGTTGTGTTTTAACTGCAGCTGCTCTGCAACATGCCGGTTTAAACGGGTCTATTTCTAATTCAACGTTTTAAAATATCTATTACTGCTTACATTTTGAAAGGTGGTCTTTTTTAATTTATGGTAATTCCAGTTACTGAACTCAACTAGAAAATATTTGGCCTTTTTTTCCTGAGAGATTCATTCAACCTTTATTTCTACAGGTAAATCCCATTGAGCCTCGAGGACTCATTTACAAGAGAGACCTGATTTAACAAAGAATGATGACAACATGACAACAAGACTGACGTAATTTAGTTCAAGTTATAGATCATTTGTCAAAGACTGCAGCATAAATTGTGACATTATCATTAAAGAAAAACGTGATTGTGGAGATGAGTCAATGTTTTCATGTTTTCCAGGTAAACCAGAGGAGAATGACTTCATGAACTGAATGTTGCATTCAAAGTATCAGAAAGGTACAAGATCTCATTTTCTGTCTTCCAAAACAATAACAGCTTAATCAAGATGTTTGAATAAAATTACTTTAACACCATAACCTTCACAAAGTTATTTACTGCAGTTATTTACTGCAGTATTTACTGCAGGACTGTTAATTTACATTAGTTTTATATTATTAGTTTAGTGTTTGGTAATCATGGGTCAAGTTGAGATGAGACTCTTTCAAGACAGAACAAGAAATAAGAATTATTACGAGAATATATCAGCATCAATAAACTGTAGAACAGTAACAAAACACTTGTTAAACTATCACAGGTACATTGAGATGGAGCTGGAAGTTGTTCTTCATGCCAGTTGTCTTCATCTGATCTTTTGTAAAAATATGCCAATTTATTTTCCATTAACATTTTTCTTCGCAGGACTGAGTTAATTTTCTTGTCTGTGAGTTTCTTCTGTCCTGCTTATGGATTTTGTGTTGTAATTGTTCCTCAGGTTGTTCATCTCTGTTCCCTGACTGCCTGTTGATCCATCCTCCTGGTCCTGTTGATCCTGGATCATCAGATCCTGACATGTCCTTGACCTTGACCTTGACCTCTCTAAGTGGCTTTAAGAATCTGTTGGACTCCTGGCAGGGACCAATGCAGACATGTTCCTGTTTTTAGTTTTATACATTTGTCTTGGAATCTAGCTGTTTTTTTGTTTTGTTACCTTTTTCCTTTTAGCCATCCTATTTGTTAAAAAAACAAACAAAAAAAAAACCTGTAGTATGAGTTTTTATACTGCTTATTGTTGTTGCTGTTGTCCATTGTTGTCATCTTTCTTTGTTGAAATCAGGTCTCTCTGATTGATTGATGTCCCCGTCCTCTGAGGACACATTTTCATCTTTCCCTCATCTCACTCGCCTCATTTCTGTTTCTTCCTCAGTCTCTGAAATTACAACGTCACTGTTAGAATGAAGATTATTGTTCAATAAAAATATGACAGGAATTATTTAACACTGTTCGTACCAAAGTTTAATTTAGAACAACATGTGTGATCACTGGTCAGGTTACTGGTCAGATCACTGGTCAGTGGAAGTTCTGCTGTTCTTCTCATCTGGTTCTGGTTGAACCTCCTTCAGTCTCACACGTCCTCACTGTGTCTCTGTGAACTGTCCTCTCTCTAAATGTGCCTGTAGAGTGACATTAGTTTATTTTCTTGCACATTTCTTTAACAGTTAAACATTTTGAGCCCTGATTGAAAATGTTTGTACAGATTAAATTTACAGCTCTCACTTTGTGTTGTTGTGATGATGATGATGGTGCTCCTGCTGACTTGAGATGATGTCATTAATAAACAGTATAAATAGTAGTAAAAGTACTTTATTAAAGCTTGCTTTACATTTTACATATTTTATAATAAATTGTTTGGAAATTTATTTTTGCACAGTTAACACTTATTTTGTCATCTGTTATGATTTTAACTAGAAACAGTTTCATTTAAATTAACATTTTAATCAATGAATTACAGTTTTACAATAGTTGTCAGGCTACAATCAACTCAGTTATCAGGTACTTAGTTGCCATAAAAAAACAAATACAACAATTATATTCAGTCTCTCTTGTAAATGAGTCCTCATGGCTCAATGGGACAAACCTGTTTAAATAAAGGTTGAATTAATATCTTCTATAGAAATCAATAATTCATCCAGATGATCTGAGGTAAGCTGGAGCAGATCTGAACTGCTGGAGGACAAGGTTGAGCATTCTCATGCAGAGAACATCAGAAATAGCTTTATAACAGGTGTTCAGCAATTACTGAAAGACACAGGTAAAGTAAGAAAAGTCGATTTTTGTGTTATGTTGCGCCAGCAGCCGCTCAAAATGACTGACAGCGAAGAGCTTTTTGGAACTATGGGGAGCTGCATGAACCACGTGACCGCGTATCGGCGAGTTCAAAGAGTGTCGCAACTCTCTCTTTACAGGGCTCTGGGTGGACCATGTGGGCATCGCGACGTTGCGAATTAAGACGTAATGCTGTCGCCATACATTTGGCTCTAAACTCCACAGATTTGAACCTAGGTTCACCAAAATCACTATGATCAATCATTATCCACCTCTTGAACAGGAATCCATAATAATTGCCCGATAGCCTCAACAGCGCCCCCTAGAATATTTTAAAACCTCAGCCCCAAGCCATTTTTGGAACAATAATTCTGATACTTGGCAAACATCTGTATCTTCTCAGGATCTATGAAAAAGTCTCTTGAAGCCCTCGTCCAAAACCAACAGGAAGTCGGCCATTTTGGGTCAAATGGTCATTTTTGGGCGTTTCTAATGGCGAAATTTAACGAACTGCTCCTAGGTATTTTGAAGGATTGCCTTCAAACTTGGTTGATATGCCCTTAAGACATTGGAGAGTATAAGTTATCAAAAGCTTGTGTTTACGTTTATGTTAAAGGGACTTGGCGAGGCCTCAAATTTACGCTTCACACCATTAATTTCCAAATGCTATAACTTTAACATTGAAAGACTGAATTGCACCAAACTTAGCATTAGTCATCCCTATTGGATGCCAGACGATCCTCTGTGGTCATATTCTGATGTCATCAAAGCCCCGCCCCCTCAGAACAGGAAGTCTCATTTTTTACTTAGAATGCTCCCTCTTTGACAACCTTGACCTAATCAGGATGATCCTGTCTTAGAATACAGATAAGATGGTCAGACTTGCTTTAAAGCGCAAACCGTTTTTGCTGGAGGATGTGGGCGTAGCGGTGTGGTGAATTAAAAAGTGATGCTGTTGCAACACGTTTGGCTCTATATTGCACAGATTTGAGCCGAGGTGTGCCAAAATCACTATGATTGATCATTATCCACCCCTTGATCAGGTATCCATGATAAGTGGCCAATAGCATCCACAGCGCCACCTACATTATTCCTAAAGTTATATCTCAATTATAAAGCATCCTATCTGCTCTAGATTTTTGGTGCGTCATCTGTGAGCATTTCTAAACACATTAGTATTGTTGTTTAACATTTGACTCAAGTGTGCCCTTACATTATTCCAAAAGTTATATCTCAATTATACATCATCCTATCTGCTCTAGATTTTTGGTGCGTCATCTGTGAGCATTTCTAAACACAATGGTATTGTTGTTTAACATTTGACTCAAGTGTGCCCCCTTGTCAAAAATGTACGGAGCTCAGACTGATCTTATGGGAAAGAACAAGTCAGAACATGTTATTATGTGTTATCATGTTATTAATCTGCTAAGTCATGGTTTGTAGGCCTCAGTGCCTTGAAAGATCGGGGCCATGTGTAAAACAGCATGAGCACACACACATACAGGCCCACTTGAAGAAACACACACACACACACACACACAGGCCCGTCTGAGGCACACACACGCAGAAGGGAGAAAAGCAGAGCAAAGAATGTTCTTTTCAATAAAAAATAACAGTTTCAGACGAATGAGAGATATGTGGTTATAATAAAGTCAATAAACAAGTATATAATCAAGTGATATTATAAACTCTGTGATTTTAGAATGTAACCTTATGATTTTAGAATGTAATCTATGTTTAAGCTGGTTCATGATGAATGTTGAATGGAAGAAACCTGTAGCTTTGTGAATGGTCTGGAAAGAACGTTATGAGTAAGAATGTTACGCAAGGGGAAAAACCCTAAAATACAGCTCTGAGCCAATCAGCATAAGACAGCACAGAATGACTGTGCATTATTGAACAAAAATACACCCAGATTTTAAAATGCATAAGAATGACTGGCAAATTATCATAAGAAGCCAGTGAAGTCAGACCAAGGTCCCGCCTAAAAGGGTGGGATAAGCCTGATGGGGTGACTGGCCGAGAGATGTCAGTCAAAATTTGAGGCTTGATAAACAGAGGGTTTCAGAGAAAGCTCTGCTGTTTGGGGACCCACTTCACAAAGCGAAGGACCTCAGGACAAGATCCGAAGAACCTTTGGATGAATAGTGGATTAAAAGGGCAATTTTGAATGGTTTTTGCTGGAGAAGAATTGGGGTGGAATCCGATGGAATAAGTTTCCTTTTTGGAACTATTTCTTCAAAACTCAACAGCCCGGATTAAACCTGAAACCCTTTTTCTTCAAATTGAACCAGAACAAGGACCAGGGAGTGGCCCAAATCCGACGAAATAGGATTGGGAAATCTGCTCCTTACCGGATTCAGAAAACATGGTAAGGGGACGCTCCTCAAAATTGATCCTTACTAAAACCTTATCCCAAATTTTAGCAGTGGTGTATGAATTGACAAGCAGAAAAATTAATTATATTAAAAACCTGGTTGTTCAGAGTTGTAGAAGGGTCTTCTTTGTGTTGAGGAATAATCTATTGGGGCAGGTAGAGAGAATAGGTAAACTGTATGGGTACTTGTGTTCCCGAGGGAGACCGGGCGTAGCCAGCTGGACTGAGGGAAGTCCAATGCCGGGCAGAGAGGGATCCAAGTGCCGGTTTCAAGCCCATGCACAGGGACTGAGACCTACCTCGCCCAGGGAAGGTCAACAACTAAAAAAGAAACTAAGGAGTGAGAATCATTCATCATATATCCTGATGCATGCTCAATAATCCAGGTAGAAAAATCTAAAAAAGTTAAATCTGGTCCTCTGGACATTCAAAAACACAAATCAAAGCAAAACAACAAAAAATTGTAGAAACGTTTCGTCTCTCATCCGAGAGACTTCCTCAGTCTGAGATGCTATATTCAGCTCAGTCTCTTAAATAGCACCTTCTCAGAGTGGATCAACTAGTTTTGCTGCTGACAACCAAAACCAGCTGATCACATGCTCAAGAAAGACCATCAGCCTAACAATGGATCATTAGCACACTGATGGCTGTTTACTATTCACAGAGGGCTGAGTGATACTAGCAATCACAGCATTGTAAGAGGGGGACAATTGAACACGTAGGCCTCCACCCCTGTTTAACGATGGACGGTTTCTTTTCACAAAGATGGCCTCCTTTACTCCTCTCTCAAACCATCGTTCCTCACTATCCAGGATGTGAACATCTTCATCCCTGAAAGAGTGACCGCTTGCCTGGAGATAAGTGTAGACCGCATAGTCCTGGCCTGACGATGTTGATCTTCTGTGCTGGGCCATCCTTTTGGCCAGTGGCTGTTTTGTTTCCCCGATGTAAGACTGATCACAGCCCTCCTGACACTGAACAGCATACACAACATTACTCTGTTTGTGCCGGGGGACTGGATCTTTGGGATGAACCAGTCTTTGCCGTAATGTATTTTGGGGTTTAAAAGCCACTGGGACGTTATGTTTAGAAAATAAACATCTCAGTTTCTCTGATACTCCCTCAACATATGGAATGACCACTGGTCTGGGTCTGGGTTCCTCCTTTTCACCTGTTGGCTGACTGGAGTCCTGTTTGTGTTTCTTCTCTGCTTTTAGGATGGCCCAGTTAGGATATCCACATTGCTCTAGAGCCTGTCTTGTGTGGGATTTCTCCTTCTGCCTGGCTCCTGAGCTAGTGGGGATGCTGTCTGCTCTGTGATACAGAGTCCTGATGACTCCTAACTTGTGCTTCAAAGGGTGATGGGAGTCAAACAGCAAATACTGGTCTGTGTGGGTGGGTTTGCGGTACACCTCAGTTTGCAAATGTCCTCTATCAGAGACTGAGACCTCTCAGTCCACGAAAGCCAACTTGCCATTTTTTTTTATCTTCTCGTGTGAACTTGATGTATTTATCCACAGAGTTGATGTGGTCAGTAAAATGTTGGGCTTCCTGAGATTTATTTTTAACCCAGGTGTCGTCAACATACCTGAACCAATGACTTGGTGGTGTCCCTGAAAAGGACGTCAACGCTCTCTTTTCTACCTCCTCCATGTACAGGTTGGCCACAATAGGAGAAACAGGAGACCCCATAGCACACCCATGTTTCTGCCTATAATATTGCTCCCCATATGTGAAGTAGGTTGACTGCAGGCACAGTTTCAAGAGTTGACACAGTTGTTCTGTGGAAAGCGTGGTCCTGCTGCTCAGAGTGGTGTCTGATTTTAATTTTAAACTGACCACCTCTACTGCATCATCAACCGGAATGCACGTAATGAGTGATGTGACATCAAAAGAGACCATTGTTTCATCAGTCTCCATGATGACATCCCTCACCTTATCCACAAAGTCCATGGTGTTCTGTATGTGGTGTTCTGAGCTGCCAACTAAAGGGATGAGTACAGACGCCAGATATTTGGAAACATTGTAAGTGACAGAGTTAATCATGCTAACGATTGGTCTTAAAGGTACACCTTGTTTGTGGATTTTAGGTAAACCATACAGACTAGGTGTGGCCTCCCCTGGGTACAGTCTTTAGTACAGAAAACGGTCAATAGCCTTGTCCTGCTCCAAATTTTTCAGGCAATCTATCAATTTTTTCTTGTAACCACTTCCTGGATCTCTTTTTAGAGGTTCTTAAGTGTTTAAGTCACTAAGGAGTGTCATAACTTTCTCATGATAGTCTTTCTGGTTCAAAATCACTGTGCACCTTCCTTTGGCTGCTGGGAGAATGATGATGTTTTTGTCCTTGCTAAGAGTGGTGAGTGTGTCCCTCTCCTCTCTACTGATGTTGGAAGGTGGTGGTTTGGCATTGCTGAGGCAGGATGAAACTTTGATTCTGAGCTGTTCTGCTTCAGCCTCTTTAATTTTGTTGTTG
>NW_023618890.1:0-21290 GCF_014905685.2 Nematolebias whitei
TGTGTCCAAATCTGAGTCTTGAGATGACAGTTTCTTCCCTTCTGTTTATTTCAGCTCTTCTCATTTCTCCAACTTTTCGTTGAATTATGTAGAACCATCGACTTTTTCTTTCTTCTTCCCATTGCTTTTGCCATTTTCCCCTCATTCTCTGCTTTGTGATGCTTTTTATTTCTGCCCGACTGAATTTTACCTCTATTTCCACTGAGTTGTTTTTGGTGGCCTCCTTTGCAATTTTATCTGCCATTTCATTTCCTCTTATCCCTATGTGTGCTGGAATCCATAAAAATGTAACTGTTAACCCCATCATATTAATTTTGAATAATGTTTGCTGTATTTCTGTCAATATGTCTGGTCTGCTTTCTGAACAACTGTTTTTTATACTAATTACTGATGAACTGGAATCTGAGCATATGACTGATCTGAGTGGTTGATTGTCTTCTATCCATTGAACTGCCAGTAATATTGCAACCATTTCTCTGGTGTATACTGATAATTTGTTGTTTAATCTCTTCCCTACTTTAACTCCAAACTCTGGTACAATAAATGCTGTCCCTATTTGCCCTGCTGTATTTTTTGAAGTGTCTGTATATATTTTTACATATCCATAATATTTATTGATGTGTTCAATAACTGTATTTGAAGTCAGTCCATTTCTATTTTGTTCTAATATTTTTAAATCAACTGTTGTGTCTGTGAATAACCATGGATGTATGTTTGGAAGTGGAACTGTTGGGATGACGTTAAGATCATCTATTTGACTTTCTGCTGACTTTTGATTTATGGTCCATCCAAAGTTTTTTGTGTGTTTCTTTTCTTTCTCCCAGCAACGTTTTAAGATTTCTTGTGTTGGACGGTTTTGTTTGTGTCCTTTCAGATTTGCCCAGTAGTTTAATGCTAATTGTTTACTTCTGATGTTCAGTGGTGGTTCTCCCATTTCTACTAAAATTGATCTTGTATGTGTGGTTTTGAATGCCCCGGTAATAATCCTTAATGCCTGATATTGAATACTGTTTAACATTTCTAAATTTGTTTCTGAAGCTGAACTATAAACGATACTCCCATAGTCTATTATTGATCTGATTAATCCTGTGTAGATGGTCCTTTGTGCTTTCCTGTCTGCTCCCCAGTCTTTTCCTGTCAAGCACCTCATGATATTTAGAATCCTTTTACATTTGTCAAAAACTTTTTGGATGTGCACAGTCCATGTTAGACTCTCATCAAAACCAGATGCCCAGAATTTATTTATTTATTTATTTATTTTATTTTTTTTATTTTTTTAGATGGCCTCCCTTCTCCCCTTACAGCCATCCTCTCCACACCATTATTATGAAATATTTATTCTAGTGATTATCTAGTGTAGTTTTTTTTTTTTAATAAGATAAAAAGAAAGAAAAGACAAAGTAAGACTCCAAAATATAAGAAATATACACAAAGAGAGCACACGGCAAAACACCCGGCCACTGTCTGTTCACCTGCAAAGAACATGACAAAACAAGCAATAAAATACATATGTATAAAGAACTTAAAATATTCATGGCTTTGCAGTAAGTTTCCATAAATATATATACCCATACCTATGCCTATATACATACATACATACACATGAATATACATTCATATACAAATCTATATATCTACATATAAAGCCTACATAAGCATCCCTGCTTCTATTTGTGTGTGGTTGTGAGCATGCATAAGTGTATAAGGCTTCTCTAATAGAACATTTAATAGTAACTGTGAAGCAGCAGAGACCCGACCCCCAAGACCAGAGGCAGACGAAAAAGGGGGGACCAGAGCCCAAGACCCCAGGAGGGACCCCGACCGCGGAGCCCCCAGGGTCACCCACACAGGACGAACCACTCACCCACCCCCCAGATCGGACCACAGGGGAGAACCGGAAGATCCCCACCAGCGACCACATACAGTGACACCCCGGGGCCAACAGCAACAAACTCATAGGCCTCCGTCGGAACCCGCCGCACCGATGTAGGTCCAGGCCCGGGCACCGAGGCCCGGGCACCGAGGACTCACACCACCCAGGCCAAGGCCCGACAGGGCCAGAGGACCCGAGCCCCACCAGGCAGACACCAGGCCGAGCTGACACACGCCCAAGCGCCCAGCCCCCGACTCCAAGGGCCCCAAGCGAGTCGGCAGGCAAGGGCACACCCCACCAGGGGGCCGCGCGATAGGGGCACAATGCCAAGCACCCCCAGTTGTATCAAAGAGGGGGCAGTCCGAGTCTCGGCCTAACAAATACCCATTCAGACACAATCACACAATCCCAACCTCATTCTCACACTCACTCACTCAAAGACATACAATAATGATACATTTCATTCTTATTCCCGATACGCACTCTATACCCCCCAGGTCCAAGACATGTACCCGCCCTCTACAGGAGGCAGCCCATGCCCAAACCCAGGAGGTAGACCCATTCATTCTCGAGCGGAGAGGAGCCAATATCCCAGACCCGGCCCAGGCCACGCCCAGCCGACAGGACACCCCCCGGCACAAAGAGGTCATGCCACCGACCACACACTGCCAACAACCAAGCACGCGCCCTCAGCCGACCACCCGCTAGGCCCCGGCAGCCACCCCAGCCAGCGGGCCAACCATGGCACCCAAGAGCCAAGCTCAGGGGGTCCAAACAACCCCAGGGAGAGCACAGCGCCAGCACCGCCCACTGCAATCCCCCAGACCCTGAACCCCCACATAGTCCTGGTCAACGCCCGACGGCCTGCCCTTCTCCTGGACCCCACCCCCAGAATGGCAGTTAGGGAACTAGGGGGGTGAGAAAAAAAAAGAATAAGACCCCGACACATACACCCCCGCCCCTAGATGTGCTGTTGATGTGTGTTGTTCTATAGTCCCATTAAAAAGGAAAGAAGAAGGAGCAAAGGCTGGCATGATGCCAGTTTCCCCTCCACCCCAACTCTATCCAAACCCTAGTGTCTAAATGCAACCGTTGTAAGTGAGCACAGGCACAGGGGGCGAAAGTAAGGTCATCCCACCACCCATAGCCATGTGCCCACCTCAAGTTCCTATATGTGAATGTCATGAGGATGTTATGAATGAATGTCTAAGGTGTACAATAAAATTGAGTCCCAGGTGGCTATGGTCAACATCCATCCATCCATCCATTATCTTTACCCGTTTATTCTATTTTGGGTCACGGGGGTCACTGGTGCCCATGTCCAGCAATCACTGTGCGAGGGGCAGGGTACACCCTGGACGGGTCGCAAGTCCATCACAGGGCCACATAGAGACAAACGAGACAAACAACCATTCACTCTCTCACTCACACCTAGGGACAATTTAGAGTTACCAATCAGCCTAACATGCATGTTTTTGGTCTGTGGGAGGAAACCGGAGCACCCGGAGAAAACCCACGCATGCACGGAGAGAACATGCAAACTCCACCCAGAAAGGCCCCTGGACCGGGGTTTGAACCAAGGACCTTCTCGCTGAGAGGCAGCAGCTCTACCAGTTGCGCCACCGTGCTGCCCTCTCATAAAAACATGTCTTTCAAATTCAAGGCCGTGGCGTACGAGCCTAGTGGATGAAAGACCTGTTTACAGCAAACTCCGGGTCGTTGTAACCGTATGACGGGCCAGATCTTTCGGCAAGAACACTCCCGGAGGCTTATTTTCATTCCTCCAAAACACATCTGCAGCACAAGGCCTGATTTGCACAGATAAGCTGCATATAAAATGAGTATAAAATAAGTATAAAATTGACATAAAAGCATCAAAATAATCATTCTTATATCATTCCACCCTTGCCTTTTATGGCAATTTAGACATTTAATTCTGAAAATCACTCCCCTGAAATTGAAATTGTTCTGGGAATAATCTCATAACTTCATCCTGAATAAACTCACTCACAAATTTAAGAAAATCCAGACGAGTTTCAAACCCTTGGAACGCTCGATTCATTACATTCCCACTGACCAAGCTGTATTATAAATTTCCTGATTAATTCTTTTTTAACCCCCCTAATATAAAAACAAGTTCCTAAATTACACAAGGTTAATACAGAGATACATAAAATCAAAAAGGAGATACTGCATATATTTTGCGCCGTAGATGACATTCCTGTGAATATGTCCCACCAATGATGGGCCGACACCTACTCTATTAGTTTAGCCACATGTAAAACCTTTCCTTGAGCAATGCAGGTGGACACTGTTAGATCAGACATGTTTAGACTTATGAGATTCAATCATTCGTTTCAGCTCTGTAGACCCTTTCAATGCGCATTTGAAACGATCTAGGGAGACTCGCCAGGGTACGTGCAAAGTTTGCCATTGTACCTCTGTTAGTCGAGTGGTGGAACTATAATTAGTTAATTGATAAGTCTGGTTGTTCCAAGTCCACAGATGTACACCATACACACATCTAAAGAAAGGCACCTTAGGTAATTGAGGATGACTTTTCATGTCTCCAGCTGGTTCATGAGTCCAACCACACAATACCTCGTCTTTGGTTAAACATGGGTTAACATGACCTATTTGCAGCATACATACCACTCCTTTATCAGCCGTCCTGCATAGTTTCACGTCATAGGTGAGATTTGTCTGTGGCTCAAACCATTCACCTTGTATTTTCAAAAACCAGTATCCTTGTACAGGTAAAATATGATACTTGCACATTGTAGTTGCATTGCTCACAAGATACTGAACCCAATAACCTTCACACATATATTCAGTACACTTTGTCAATTCAGGTTTTATAACTACCCAATATGGACTAGAAATGTTCCACCGCTTCCTCCACTCGTGGTGATTGGATGTGGTCACCACCCTCTGGAAACGCTCCTTCTGCAGCTGTGCATGGAAAAATTGCAAGGTACACAGGATCCAGTTTAAAGCTTCAGTTATGTTGGAGAACACTTCTTCTGTGCTCCCCCACATCTTCAACTGCCAGTTTATTTCTTTTAGCAGTATTTTGGCCGTTTCTTATTGAGTCATGACTACTGATGGCATCCAGACTCCAATTTGGGTAACTGCCAACGAAGCACGTTTCCTCCTCCTTTGTTTAATTGGCAGTAAAGTCAAACTTTGTTCTTTTTTTTTTAATCTGGTTTACATGTACCGTTCTTATACATGTTACACAGTGGGGTTTCCACATAAATTCTAATCTGACATCCCTTAGGTATCACTGGGATGGTTTTCCTGTTGTAGAGTGCCCGACACTTGTACATAGGACAGTCAGTTGTGCCCTATCAGGCAGCTTTTTGTGTTTCAAACATGTGAAGTTACTTTGCACTCTGTTCTTGCTTGCATTTTTTCAACCAAACGTGAACACCTGATCCTCCTCGAAGACATGTCCTGGTGTTGCTGATGAGACGTTGACCATCAGGACCATGGCACCTGCGACAAGGCATGTGATGCCCAAACAGCCTGTACTCCCATCTGACGGGCGCCTGCCACCAGCTTCTCCCATGTTGGCTCCTGGGCGGCCCCGATTGTCCAGTCAGCAAACATCAAGGAAACATCAAGCTGTAGAGGCAAAAAGTACTGCTTACAGATAGAAGAAGAATCATTAGTTTTCTCTTATATAACATTTGTTTACAGGTACATTCACCCATTTTTCTTCTCCTGCCTTTAGGACATTGCAGACCCAGAACAATTTTTATAACTTGAATTTGACCTGAAATCAATGTCACTGGCTCTAGAGTCCTCAGATCTAGTCCAGCAGATCCAGGAGTTGCTCTGACAGGCAGCAACTCTGTCATCAATTTTCCACATACTAATTGGTTCTTTTTCTGGAGTATTGTAAACCGTGATCATTCGATTTAGAGGAGTGGTGCCTGGTGCAATGGGTCTGTTATTCAATTGAAACACAGCCTGCAACAAATTTACTTTCCAGTTAGTCAAATCATGTTTGTCATTTAATTTTCTTCAGCATTTCTTTTAACAAGTTCATTCATTCTCTCAATCAGCCCAGCAGCTTGTGGATGATAAGGAATGTGATAAATCCATTCAACATGCTTTTCAGCTGACCAGTCTTTCACCCGTTTCCCTGTGAAATGGGTCCCATTATCTGTTCGTATCTGAAGGGGAACCCCATAAAATTATTTCATCATACTAAGACAATTTAAAGTAGATGCTTGATTAGCATATTTACAAGGATGAGTCACCAACACACCTGAATATGTATCTACAGCCATACATACATATCTACACCCCTGTGACATGGCAAAGGGCCAATGAAATCCATCTGCCAGATTTGGCCTGGCCCCTTTCCCCTGTGTATTTGTCCTTGCATATTTGTCCCTGCATATACTGTGGTGACCCCCTTTTCTGATGCTGACATGCCTCACATTGCTGTGTTGCAGTTTTATGTCATCCGTTTTGTTCTACTAATAATCAGACAATTCTTCATACATAACCACGTCATGCAAAAGTGTCAGCAATTAACTTTTATTTATTAAAAAGAAATCCTTCTTCTGGTCTTGGCCCCACTCAGAATATTTAGCTCATCAGTTTCTCCAAACTGAGGTTGTTCGAAAGCCTATGTGCAACAAGTAAGATATTACTTGTTCATAACTTTTTCCACAGAACCCCTCTTGAAAAGAGCTGAACTTTTACTTTAAATGTGAAACAACTGCAAAACAAGATGGTGAATTTTTTCATCTCAGATATTTTTAGATACTTCGAGTTGTTTTAGATGCCGTCAAAACTACAGCTGCAGATGAACCATTTATAAACAAAATATGATGCACTTTCTTCAAAGCAGCCAGCTTAACACATCCCCTTTAAGTGCTCTGATGACATTTTTTTTAGACATTTCAAATCCACCCTTTTCCCCTTCAACCATCTTGGCATTAGGCATTTTAATTCATCCTTTGTGGCCCTCAATGTCAACGTTTGGGCCTTTAATGTCAACATCAGGTGTTTTAATTTCTCCTTTGACCTTTGGCATTTTAACATCAATATCACCTTCAAGTTTGGGGCCTTTTAATTTAACGTCAAAGTCTGGGCTCTCTAATTCTGGACCTTTGATGTTCAATGTTGACAATATCTGCTTTCAGAAGGTTGATGTCAACTTCTGGACCTTCTACTTTTGGCCCTTTTAATCCAAATAATGGCATCTAGCCCTCAGCTCTTCTGCTGACACACCATCCATCTCAACTGGAGGCACTCCTGCCTGTATTAATGCCCTCCAGAAAGCAGAACGAGTAGGTTCTTGCATGTTATTCCAGCCGTCCCTTCTCGGCCCACGACCCATGGGTTGACTAAATGTTTTTTTCACGGTTTTCAGCTCTGTGTTTCTCTCTGTGTTCCAATCTCCGAGTGCACCCAGTTTCAACACTCGGCTTCGAACATCAGTCCTTGAAAAAAACATGTAGATGATAATTTACTACCCATCGCTCAGCGAGCGCATTCCTTAGACACAGTCGAACCAATCTCTGCTCGCATTCCCCTAGGGTCACCCAATGGCCCTGTAAATCAGGCCAATCCAATGCACCAGGAAACATCTGTCGGACTGCCTCTGCACAAACTCCAAACGACGGTCTCGAGTCTTACAGAGCCCTGACCCCCTGTCGATGAGCTGAATTCGTTCATACCTGGCCTCCACCTTTATCCAACAGCCTAGCTACCCAAGCATCTGTGGATTGTGCAGTCTGTTGTTTATATATTTTAGACAAGTAAGCAACCTCCTTGTCTCCCCAGATGTTACCGTCCCAACTCGATGGATCCCATCTGTCATCTAGTGCGGCAACAAAAGCTCGTACCCGTTTAGGTGACACACTGCGCTTCTTTTTCTTGAATTTTTCTCATTTCAACCGGGACACCTGCTCCACTACCCCTTCAGCTACCCTGCTCATTCTCTCAGTTTTTCCCCAGGCTGCCACACACACTCACATGCTATGTCGTAGCCCTGTTTTTCTGACCTCTATTGCCTGCAAAGCGATCAAAACATCACCCGGACTATCTGCTTTCAGAGAATTGTTCCAAGGCTCGGGGCACCCTCCTCCACCTCTCAAACACAACACTAACAACTGGGATGGGGCTTCTTCCCACCCCGGTACAACTTTTTCTCTGTTCCACTCACGCCTCCTCAGGCGTCTGAATCAACTTTTTCTCAACTTTAATCTCTTTTTCCTTTTTTTCATTGCTCAGCCTTCCCGATATCCTGTTTGTGACGCCAGAAATGTTCTATGAAATTATCTTAAGCGAAAATACAGGTTCAGGGAAAGGTCAGAGCAATGAATGAAAACTCATGGGCTGTTTCTGCTAGAATAATAAGTGTCATTTATTAAACTGTTACAGATACAGTGAAGCAAAAGTACATTCAGTACAAATCAGATATTGATGTAAAAAGCCCCTCACCGTGACACCAGACCGAGAAGCCATTTCAGTCCGAGTGAGAAGGTAACATCAATTCAGGCTGGGCATCGGATCAGGATCCATTGCAGACTTCAACTCTCATTCTGAGTGTTACACTTTTATACTCCCCCTCTGACTGGGTGACGTGCGGGCAGAGCAAAACATGTTTTCCATCATCAAGGCAGTTGTACAGCAGAGAAATGGCTCATAAAAACATGTCTTTCAAATTCAAGGCCGTGGCGTACGAGCCTAGTGGATGAAAGACCTGTTTACAGCAAACTCCGGGTCGTTGTAACCGTAAGACGGGCCAGATCTTTCGGCAAGAACACTCCCGGAGGCTTATTTTCCTTCCTCCAAAACACATCTGAAGCACAAGGCCTGAATTGCACACATCCCTCCTGACACTGAACAGCATACACAACATTGCTCTGTTTGTGCCGGGGGACTGGATCTTTGGGATGAACCAGTCAGGAGGGCTGTGATCAGTCCTACATCGGGGAAACAAAACAGCCACTGGCCAAAAGGATGGCCCAGCACAGAAGATCAACATCATCAGGCCAGGACTCTGCGGTCTACACTCATCTCCAGGCCATCGGTCACTCTTTCAGGGATGAAGATGTTCACATCCTGGACAGAGAGGAACGATGGTTTGAGAGAGGAGTAAAGGAGGCCATCTTTGTGAAAAGAAATCGTCCATCATTAAACAGGGGTGGAGGCCTCCGGGTTCAACTGTCCCCCTCTTACAATGCTGTGATTGCTAGTATCACTCAGCCCTCTGTGAATAGTAAACAGCCATCAGTGTACTAATGATCCATTGTTAGGCTGATGGTCCTTCTTGACCATGTGAGCAGCTGGTTTTGGTTGTCAGCAGCAAACTGGTTGATCCACTCTGAGAAGGTGCTATTTAAGAGACTGAGCTGAATACAGCAGCTCAGACTGAGGAAGTCTCTTGGATGAGAGACGAAACGTTTCTATATTTTTTTGCTTTTTTTTTTTTTTTTTGTATGTCCAGAGGACCAGATTGAACTTTTTTGGATTTTTGTACCTGGATTATTGAGCATGCATCAGGATGTTCTTTCAATTGATTAATTCAGGATACAATTAAATAGTCTCTTGATGAGATAATTTGTATTTCTGGATTCAGATCAATGAAATAACAGTTCCTGTCCCCTGAAAGTCTTCAGAGACAGGTTGAGGTCGGAGGCCTAGTTCACTACAGTCCCCCTTTTGGAAATCATCGAATGTCCATAGGGATGAATTCTAACATGAACTTACGCCTCCGAATGTCCTTGATCTTGATGCAATCCAGCAAGAGGAAAACAAAAGTCAAAGAAGGTAATCCCACAACGGTTTAGGTAATTCCACAATGTTGTTGGTAATTCCATAATGTTGTTGGTAATTCCATTGCAGCAATGCTTTAACCCCTTGGAAACAAAGTCTGTAATCCATTGGAAAAAGTCATATAATCCACAACGATAAATCCACAACGATTGGAGGTGTTGATTGATCAGCATGCAGAGGGTTCCCTCGATTGAACTGCAGAGGCGACCATTGGATGGAGTTTGGAGACCCACGTTGGAGTTGTAGGTCCCTTCAGCGAAGGTTGCTGCTGGTGGTTCGCAGTGGGTGCCATTCTGATTCTATGTGTTATGCATTTATGTGGTTTTAGTTGGGCTTATGAGTGGGATTTTACATAAGAAAACCTATATGCACCTGGTGTGTAAGCTATCAGGATTTAGATCAGCTAAAGTTACCAGTTTAAAGGGTGGGTCATGCTGAAAAATGTATATATAGGGATTTATACCTATAGAAGGGCATTCCAAACTATTTTTCCATTCCTAACTTGGTTTAAGTTAGATTTACATTGCAAAATATAGTTCGGTTCAAATGTCTGTTGTCCTTTTAGACGAACGACTTGAGGTTTGGTCTTTTTGGTTTTCCCCTACATGTTTTTGGAGTCTATGGTGAGACTCAACTGAAGGATTAGCTAGCCCCCCCCCTCCCCCCCCCCCCCCATAGGATTGCTCGAGTAGGTTCGGCTTGAGCGTCATGAGACCAATGTAGGTTATGGTTCTTAAGGTAGCATTAATCTACATTGACTCCTCAAAGGTTGATGTTTAACAAATGAACTGCATGTTGGCATAGTTAAAGTCGTCTTAGTCTCTAACTAAAGTACACACAAAATTCATTTTTGTTGGGGGTGTTCAGAAACAATACTAAAATCAAATAAAGGATGTCCCAACATCGACAAAAGTAGTGGTTAAGCAACCAGAAAAACAATGTTTCAACATCGACAAAAGTAGTGATTAAGCAACTAGAAAATGACGTTTCCCTGTGTCTTGCTTTCCCGAGTGAGGTAGGCACAGGACACGTGCCACGCCCTCACCGCAGCCTCTCCTCCAACGGGTCTCAAAACTAATTCTATAGCTCAGGTATTACCCGCAGCCGTTTCCTAGGACAGTTTTAGTTTTAAGGCTGTATTGAGATGATTCACCCAGACTGTTAACTACCTTCGATCCTTGCACCACACCCAAAGTCTCACCACATGCCTCACCCGACCTAGCAGCCGGAGTGGGGACGTTTAGCAGACGAGGAAGCGCAAGTTAACGGTAGCTCATCTCCTGATTTAGCGTTGCAATTGTTAATCGATCTGGCATTGTTTAGAGCCTAGGCACAAGGCTCATGGATGTTGTTTGATAAATCAAAAGCTAATAAAACTGTTTAAAACATCCCGTGTTTCTGTTGTTTCTCTGAACCAAGTTTTCCACTTCCAAGAACAAAAGGGATGTTTGAAATAAGAATCCAGAATTTTACGTTTTGCTTTGCTTTAATCAATAAATCTTTGCCGGGGAACAGCGGTATGCACAATAATGATTACACTGGATTACAAAGAGATTACATGATGAATAATTTTCACTCCTTAGTCCCTTTCCAGTTGTTGACCTTTCTTGGGCAAGGTAGATCTCCATCCCTGTGGATGGGCTTGAGACAGGCTCTTGAACTCCTCTCTGCTCGGCCTCGGACGTCTTTTAGTCTGGCCGGTCACGCCCGGTCTCACTCAGGAACACAAGTACCCGCACAGTTTACCTACTCTCTCTACTTGACCCAACACATTATTTCTCACTGCAAGGAAGACCCTTCTGCAACTCTGAGCAACCAGATTTAAAATACAATTGATTTTTCTGCTTGTCAATTCATACACCGCTGCTTTAATTTGGAATAAGGTTTTAATAAGGACTAAATTTGAGAAACGTCCTCTTACCATGTTTTCTGAATTAGCAAGAGGCAAATTTCCCCATCTCTCTCAGATGCAGGCCGTTTTTGGTCCTCTGGCTGGTCTGAATATTGAAGAAAATGATTTAGGAATAATCTGGGCTGATGGGTTGATGAATAGTTCCAAAAAGAAGCGTATTCCAACGGATTTCACCCTAGTTCTCCTCCAGCAGAAACCGTCCAAATTGCCCTATTAGTCCACAATCATCTCGTGGTCCTCCCGGGTCTTGTCCTTCACCTCCTCACACGAGCAGTGGGTCACAAACAGCGGAGTTTTCACTGAAACCTTTGTTTATATAGCCTGAGATTTTGACTGACATCTCCAGACCGATCATGCCATCAGGCAAATCCAACCCCTTCTGGGTTGGACCTTGGTCCGAATTTAGTGGTCTCTTATGAGGTTTTGCCAGTCACTCCTCATGCATATTAAAATCTGGGTGTATTTTGTTCAATTATGCTTAGTCATCTTTGAGTTGTCCTATCCTGATTTGCTCAGAGCTGTTTCTGGGGCTTTTCCATTGCGTAATACCTTTGCTTGTATAACTTCTTCCAGAACATTCGTGATACTACAGGGTCCTTCTTTCAACAATCAACAACATGAACAAGCTTAAAACAGATTACATTCTAAAATCATAATGTTTACATTTTAAAATCACAAAGTTTATAATATCACTTATCTACTTGTTTATTGATTTTTTATAAACACATCTTTTCTCATTCATCTGAAACTGGTAATTTTTATTAAAAAGAGAAGACATCTTCTGCTCTGCTGTTCTCTGTGTGTGTGTGTGTGTGTGTGTGTGTGTCTCCAAGCGAGCCTGTGTGTGTCTGTGTAGTTGTGTGAGTGTGTGTCATATACATTTGTGCTTATGGGGTGTGTAAGCGTATGTGTATCTTTACACATGGTTTTCATTATCTCAGACTCTGAGGCCTAGAAGCAGGGCATGTCAAGACATGTTCGTTTTGTAGGAGCAGGCTGAACTCCACACCTCTTTGACACCCCCTCCACGGAGTCAGACTGTTCCCTTGACCCACACTTAAGCTCCAAGCCAGTCTTTATCTTCATCAGCTGCATCCACTTTTAAGACATCTTCCTCGTAATCCAAATCGACCAGATCCTCATGATACGGTGCTGGGTCTTCAGTATCGCTAGGCCCAACGCTTTGGGCCTCCTCGTCAGTAGCATCCCAATAATCCACTATCGTCAATTCGCCAGAGTCGACCTCCCGTGAGTTGCCCACTTGAGATGTCGGATCCCCGGGGTGATGTGCATCCTCAGACGAAGGTGGGGCTGTGTTGGTGACAGGCTGAGAGGATGTTGCCTCCACACTCATGTGAGACAACACAGGAGTGATGGGCTCATAGATGGGTCGTCCTTCGTCTGAATAGACCCATGCATACACTTCCGGCACTCGCTGTGGTTGTTCTTGCGTCGATTCTCGAGGGGCATTTACTGGCCCATCAGGATGAGTTGGGTCCAGAAATGTTCCATCCGGGGTTATCAGGCTTTGTGGGTTGGAATCTTCAGGGCTGGTAGGATCATACGGAGACTGCTCCGTATGATGCTCGTGGAGTTGGTCGGACTAGGTGGGCCAACTTCAGTGCTCACGAAATGATCGAGATAGGTTTCCAATTGGTACAGTTCTGGGCACTCTAGGAGGTGGTTCAGGAGATGTTGCCCTTACTTCCATGGGCTCGTTCTCAGGCTGAGCCCCTGTAGGTGGCAGGTCAGGTGAAGTAACAGATGGGGTCTGATGTCGAGTCGTCACCATCAGGGTTGGTGCCAGATGGACGTTAGGTGGATTTGTATTCCGCTCTTGAATTGCTGTCATCGCGGGAGTCGGAACCAGTGGTGGAGTGGCTCCCAGGTTTGCCCCTAAGGAGGCTGGCACTGTTGGGGGCAGAGGTTCTGATGATCCCTGCATAACCCCGAAGGATGGGCCGTGGACCAAGGGCAGCCCAGTGTACAGATGGATTGCCACGAACCTGGTGACGTTGTGGAGGTGTTCCCACCACTTGGCTACCACCGGGTAATATGAGGCTCGTGGTGGGATAGCTCCCCTTGGCTGATAGGGCACCGAGTTCAGAGCCGAGGTCCAGATGACTTTGCAGGTGTGCTCTGTTTCCATGCACACCGCTGCTGATACTTGCAGCAGACTATGGGGCTCGTCTGAGACAAGAATTCTATTCACCACAGTTCTGGCCACCAAGCCAGAGTGACAGCACTGGCACCACCAGGATGAATCAACAGCCCAGAGATACTTGGTTTATGTTAATCCTTTGTGACAGAAATACCAGGCTACTTCATGCTCCTGTAACGACAAAAGGGGATAAAACAAGATCTACAACTACAACACAACTACTATATTTTATTTTATTTTTTATTTTATTTTTACTTTATTTTTATTATTTTTTTTTCTTCTTCTTCCCCAGGTTCCATCGCTTTTCAAAGGCCCTCAACCGTTACTGGACCTATACAGGCCGTCAGCCGACATCAAGGACCTCATTGAGCAATGTGGCCCGGAGTTAAACAGACATTAGATTAATGATTAATAATAGCATTAGCAGGGGGGATATTTAAGCATTGTTGGTTATAATGATTAAGGTTCTTTGTATTTTTGGTGAATTGGGGTTTCAATCTATGGAGATTCCGTGGCCTCCACTTCCCTCCGGTGCAGTAGGAGCAGGTTCAGGTCTGGTTTTGAAGATGACAGCATAAGTCATCATCCAAACTACGATGGGTACTGTGGTACAGAGACCAGTCTAATATAGCACAGAACAGATTCCCCAGGCCAGACCCCATCCAATTAGGATGACTATCTTCAGGGTCCATCGTTGTCTGTTTTGGGGTCACAAGGATAGGGTTTGGTATAGCAGGTGTGCCAACACGGTGATGGTTATAGCTCCTTCCATCACCGCCATCACGATTCTTCCAGCTGTGTTCCCACAGTTTGTGATGGGTATAGATAGAGGGGTGAGTGTGGCCACACACTCAAGGGTCACTATGATGGAATCTACTAACAGCCAAGATGAAATCACTACTCTCTGCCAGAGTGAGGTCTGGACCCTTCCCAAGATATAGGTAACAAATAAGTGTGGCATTATTTCAGCCCTCTTTAGGATTACATGGGTCACGATTATCTTGGCGTAGGCCTGGAAGGCCACAGGGAATCACATCAATCGCCCCTTACCCCACTTGCCTGTGTGGCAGTAGCACATCCATGCAATCATTATTAGAAAATATTCTACCGTGCTCCCCTTAAAATAGGATGGGCATCTTGGCGAGGAGGTCTGCGTGGGGGCCGTAGTGCTATCCGAGTCTGCATAAAATGTACTCACATCAATTGGAGCACTGGTTGTTGGGCAATCCATGATGTTCTTGACTCCGAGGAAATCTTGAGTTCTGCTCTCTGCTGCTCCGGGGCGGATGTGAGACTACCAGGCCTGCTACCAGGCCCGTTTGGAACTGTGGAAGAAGCTGCTGCTCGTCGTGCTGGACATCGCCTGCGTGTTTGCGGAGTGAAAGTGGAGCAGCAGCGGGACAGACCCGGTCCGGCAGAGACCCAAACTGGCAGCAGCTCCAGAACCGCACCGTCAGAGACGCCACCGCCCTACCAGCTTCAACGCCGAGGAGCTAACCACAACGACACGCCGAAGAGCACACCGAGGAACGGCTGCTACCAGGCCCATTTGGGTGAGCCATGCGGAGGCACGACGGGCAGGGGAAAGGGTCGGACCCAGGGGAGGTGAACTATGAACATATGGAGGACATCAAGAAATCTCTGAATTTTATGAGTGCAGAACTGACAGAGCTAGCTTCACGACAAGAACTTTTGATCAGTCTTGTCGAGGAAGTGAAGCAACTGAAAATTGCACTCAGAGAAAGAGATAAAAAAAATATCAGAACTTGAGAGAAAAGTAGATGATCTGGAACAGTATACACGACGGGATGACATTAATTACTGGACTTCATGTAAAACCCAGAACCTTTGATCAAGCAGTGACGAGTGGGGACAATACAGAAGATGCTCCTCAGGAACAATTGCTCACACTGGAGCAACAGGTAGTGACTCTTTTGGAAAAGAAAGATATTGACATTAATCCTGAGGACATTTCAACTTGTCACACCTTGCCAACCAAGTTAGATAAAAATAAACCGCCCATTGTTGTTAGATTCATTAGTAGAAAAGCGAGAAATAATCTATTGGTGCAAGCAAAGAAATTAAAGGGTACTAATGTCTACTACATAAATGAACATCTAACAAAAAAAAATGGAAACATCACCCATGAGGCAAGGTTGTTAAGGAAACAGAAAAAAATTGTAGCAACTTGGACAAAAAATGGAAATATCTGGATTAGAGCAAATGAAGGGTCACAGGCTAAAATGATAAAGGAAGTGTCATGAACCAGAGGCCGGATCGCAAACAACAACAACAACCACTGAGAGGGTTAAAAGATTTATTGTGAAATAAAGTAAAACTCTGGAGTAGGTCCGGTTCTGGGCTGGTTCCGATCTTCTGATTGGTAGTTCGTGATTGGGTAGTGTTGTAGTGGCGGGCTGCCAGTAGAAGTAGAACTGATGTTAAGGTCCACTGGAACGGAGTCCAACAGGATTGCAACTAAAAGATAAAGGTTAGTAGATGCAGGGGGAAAAAGACTAATTGGGGAAATGAATCTGTGGGAATCAGATTCAGGGGTAAGGATAAGTCCGTGATACAGAATGAGCTTGACCTTTAATCCGTGATCCAAAAAACAGTCAGAAGGGAAAGGCAGAGTTCATACCGTGAAGTCAGTTGTTCAGCAGAAGTATCCAGTACGTGATCCAAAAAGAGAGTCAAAAAACAAGAGCATGAGTCGGTACCTGATCAGATGAGCAAAAGCAGACGAGGGCTGAGGCAAAAGCGTGGTCGTGGTCAAGGCAAGGGTCATGAACGTGATGAGTCAATCAATGGAATGCTGGAAAGTCTACTGCTGATGAGACAGGATAGAGAATCTGGCCCAGACTGAGAGGAATGAGTGAGCTTAAGTACTGACTGGACCAGGTGGTGGAGCTGTGGGATAATGAGCGGTGACAGGTGACATGAGTTGAGTGATTACTGAGTGTGCAGCATGACAGAGGAGCTGACAGAGAGCAGAGCTATGACAGAAACCCCCCCCCCTCAAGGTCCGGCTCCTGAAGGACCACCAGGCTGGAGAGGGTTCAGTCGATGAAAGTCTCTAATGAGGGTTTTGTCCAGAATATTGCGTGAGGGCACCCAGGAACGTTCCTCCAGGCCGTACCCCTGCCAGTCTACCAGATACTGGAGTCCTCTCCCCCACCTTCTGGATCGAAGAAGGCGTCGGACCGTGTAGGCTGGGCTCCCCTGAATGAGTCGGGCGGGTGGTGGGAGGTCGGTGGTGGGTCGAAAACGTGGCAGGACAAATGGCTTGAGTCTTAAGACATGAAACGTTGGATGAATGCGCATGGACCTGGGTAACTGTAAGCGAACAGAGACAGGATTGATTATTTTGGTAATCAGAAAAGGACCAATGAAACGTGGTGCTAGTTTCTTAGATTCCACACGGAGAGGAAGGTCCTTGGTGGAGAGCCACGCTTTCTGGCCCACCTTGTACAATGGTTGAGGCGTTCTCCTGCGGTTAGCCCCCCGAACGTACCTTTTGGTGGCCAAAATTAGGGCTCTCCTGGCTTTTCTCCAGACTCGCTGGCAACGTAAAATTGCGAGTCGTGCAGAGGGAACCCGAGCTTCTCTCCCCTGGACTGAAAAAACAGGGGGTTAGAATCCATAGACAACATGAAAGGGTGAAATACCTGATGTAGAGGATGGAAGAGAGTTGATTGCTTGTTCAATCCAAGGGAGGTTGGACGTCCATTTCCTCGGGTCCCCCTCGCAGAGGAGCCGAAGCTTGGTCTCCACCTCCTGGTTGGTACGCTCAGATTGTCCATCCGTTTGGGGATGAAAACCTGACGAGAGGCTGACCGAGATCCCTAGCAGGTTGCAAAACTCCCTCCAGAACTTGGAAATGAATTGGGGACCTCGGTCAGACACAATGTTCTGGGGGAGCCCATGGAGCCTGAAAACCTCCTTGGCCATGATAACGCTGAGCTCCTTGGAAGAAGGTAACTTGGGGAGAGGAACCAGGTGGACCATTTTAGAAAAACGGTCCACAATGGTCAATAACACTGAATTACCTTCAGAAGGGGGTAATCCAGTCACAAAGTCCATAGCAATATGTGACCATGGGCGTGAAGGAATTGGCAGGGGTCGTAGCAGCCCGGCAGGTGCGCGATTGGAAGACTTGGCACGATTGCATTCGGGACATGACTTGACAAAGTGCTTGGTGTCCTCCGTAAGCGTAGCCCACCAGAATCGGGCGCAAATGAGTTGGAGTTTCTTGGTGATTCCTGGGTGACAGAACAACTTTGATGAATGGCATAATTCAAGAACCTCTTTTACCTTTTGATTGGGGACAAACAGGCGCCCCCTAGGACAGGTGGGTGGACGTGGCTCGGAGAGTTGGACTTGTTGGAGATCGAGTTCTAATTGAGTCAAAGAAAGACGTACGGTCTCAGGCAGGATGAACTTGACCTCTTCTGAGGGCCCTTCCTTGACCTCAAAGACCCGGGACAGGGCATCCGGCTTGGCATTCTTGGGCCCGGGTCTGTAAGAGAGGGTGAAACTGAACCGAGAGAAAAACATAGCCCACCTGGCCTGACGGGGATTGAGTCTCTTTGCTGTGCGAAGGTACTCCAGGTTTTTATGGTCGGTCCATACCAAAAAGGACTTCTTCGCACCTTCCAGCCAGTGCCTCCATTCCTCCAGGGCCATCTTGACTGCCAAAAGCTCACGGTCTCCCACGTCGTAGTTTCTCTCAGCGGGGGAGAGTGCCCTGGAGAAGTAAGCACAGGGGTGGATCTTACCATCTGTGCTGCGCTGACTGAGGATGGCGCCCACCCCGGTGCTGGATGCATCGACCTCCACAATGAATTGTTTCTCGGGGTCTGGAGAGTGCAAGATTGGAGCAGAGGAAAACAATGTTTTGAGCTTCTGGAATGATTGGTTGGCAACGGAGTCCCAGATGAACTTGGTCTTAGATGAGGTGAGAAAATGAAGAGGAGCTGCAACTGAACTGTAGTTCTTAATGAACCTCCTATAAAAATTTGCAAAACCGAGAAACCTTTGCAGCTGTTTACGATCCTTGGGCTTGGGCCAATCCACCACCGCTGATACCTTCCCGGGTTCCATGGATACTTGACCTGGAGAAATGTTGAACCCAAGGAATGAGGTGGACACTTGGTGGAAAGCACACTTCTCTGCCTTGACAAACAAGTTGTTCTGTAAAAGGCGGGTTAAGACAGCTCTGACATGGCGACGGTGAGAAATGCTATCTTGTGAAAAGATAAGTATGTCATCAAGGTAAACAAAAGCGTAAATGTTAATCATGTCACGAAGGACATCATTAACCAGGGCTTGGAAAACGGCAGGAGCGTTGGTGAGGCCGAATGGCATAACAAGATATTCATAATGGCCATCTGCGGTATTAAAAGCCGTCTTCCATTCATCTCCCCGCCGTATCCTGACCAAATGGTAAGCGTTGCGAAGATCCAGTTTGGTGAATATCTTAGCATTTTGGATTATATCAAAAGCAGAGTTCATGAGGGGCAGAGGATACTTGTTCTTTATGGTTATTTTGTTAAGTTCTCTATAGTCAATGCATGGACGAAGTGACCCATCTTTCTTCCCTACAAAGAAAAAACCTGCACCAGCGGGGGATGCTGAAGGTCTAATGATACCAGCTTGGAGGGACTCTGTTATATATTTCCTCATGGACTCTTGCTCGGGACCAGACAAAGAATATAATCTACCCCGAGGGGGGGTAGAACCTGGGATCAGGTCAATACCACAATCGTATGGACGATGTGGCGGAAGGGACGTAGCTTTTGATTTATTAAAGACCTCTTTCAAATCATGGTACTCTTTAGGTACCTGACTTAGATTAGGATAGGTCTCCTTATTGGCTGTGACAAGGGCTGGTGAACTGGGTTGGCTCTGAATACATGTAGAATAACACTCATTAGCCCATCCTACAATCTCTTGGTTCCTCCAATCGATTTGGGGGTTGTGTTTGCGTAACCAAGTGGAACCTAAAACCACTGGGAGTTGGGGTGAATCAATAACAATGAATCTGATCAGTTCCGAATGGTTGTTGGCCGACACCATGGTGACTGGAACAGTTTCAAGACTAGATTGACTTAAAGGATGACCATCCAAAGCGAGGACCTTATGGTTGTTAGGTGATGGAACAATGGTCAGATCTATGGATTTGGCAAAGGTTTTATCAATGAATTCCGTGTCGGCCCCTGAATCAATAAAAGCTGAGACGATGACGGGTTGACCACCCTTTATTATGAACTTGACCTTGGACTTGGACATGATAGGTGGAGAGGACTTGATCTTATGACTAAGACTCAACAGGAGCCTCTCTTCTCCTGCTGAGCCTGGTCTTTTACTGGACAATGATGACAATCATGACCGCCTTGACCACAATAAAAACAGAGATGGTACCTCCTCCGACGTTCTCGTTCCTGGGTGGTCAGACGACTTCTTCCTAGTTGCATGGGTTCCGTAGCATACAGAGGATCCTGAGGGTTCTTGGTTTGTTCCGTTTTAGGTTCATGATCCACAAGGTGATGTCTGGTTCTGGACATGGCTGTGGCCTTGCCTCGACTCTGTTCACGGTCACGCTCACGCTCACGCAGGCGAAGGTCAACACGGGTGGCCACCTCCTCCAGCTGGCGTAGGGATGAGGGATAGTCCATTGTTGCCAGCACATCCTTAACATCTTCATTAAGCCCCCTGAAGAAGGCGTCAGTGAGTGCGTGTTCATCCCAATGACTGTCTGCTGAAACAGAGTGAAAGTGAATGATGTATTTGGTTACAGAATCCTTGCCTTGTTTAATATCAAAAATTCTTCGGGCTGCCTCTCTCTCAGGGAGGATGGGGTCAAAAACCCGACACAACTCTTTGGAAAATTCAGAAAAATTACGACATACCACGCCACCTTTTAACCATTCAGAAGTGCCCCACGTCTTGGCTCTTCCAGCGAGAAGTGAGACAGCATAAGCTACTTTAGCATGCTCAGTGGGAAAACATGAAGGTTGCAATTGAAATTGAATGTCACACTGAGTCAAAAATGGTCGACATTGCTCAGGCTCACCTCTGAAATGTTCAGGGGGGGCTAACCGTGGTTCTCTTGGTGCAGGAGTCAACAGGGTTTGGTTGATGACTTGGTTTGACTGTTGGGACAAAGCTTGAAGAGAAACAACCATTTCCTGAAGCCCTTTCTCAAGTTTACTAACAGCCCCTTCTACCTTAGAGCACCACTCTCGGGTTGGTGTTGGATCCATAATGGCCAGATTCTACTGTCATGAACCAGAGGCCGGATCGCAAACAACAACAACCACTGAGAGGGTTAAAAGATTTATTGTGAAATAAAGTAAAACTCTGGAGTAGGTCCGGTTCTGGGCTGGTTCCGATCTTCTGATTGGTAGTTAGTGATTGGGTAGTGTTGTAGTGGCGGGCTGCCAGTAGAAGTAGAACTGATGTTAAGGTCCACTGGAACGGAGTCCAACAGGCTTGCAACTAAAAGATAAAGGTTAGTAGATGCAGGGGGAAAAAGACTA
>NW_023618891.1:0-21279 GCF_014905685.2 Nematolebias whitei
GGAGAAGTGGCTCCGACCCCACCACTTTTTCATTTTACATGTTGATGGACGAACTGATGAGAGATCGGCCACTGGCCAACACGACAGGCAGCGGTGTGGACCAAGGTTATGAGGAGGAATCTGAGGACTACAGCCCCGATGCAAATCCGGAACAAAGCATCCTTTCCGGTAAGATACTCTTCAAGCCACATTAACCCTCTGTACTGTATTACTTGGTGTAATTGGGATACAACAAATATGTTAAAATGTAATTATAATAAGAAACAAGAGTAGCTTTAGGGCTAGCATAATTATACCTCCAAGGATTGTACACAGTAGAGAACATGAGACCTATATTGTGGATTATAACACTACCCCAACTAACCAGATAATTAACCTAACAAATTTCAACATACCAGGGGACCAGTTAGACTTTATTTTTTTCTTTTTCAGATGATGAGTCCAGCTTTGATGAAGCAGCTGGCAGCAGCACACAACAAACAACAGTGGCAGAAGACAGTGGTCCAAGAAACTTTCAACAGACGAGGACATCAAGGAAGAGTAAGTTGTGTGTTCCAGATGACAAAAACAGTAACAAATGTTTATACAGTGTTTAGAGAGATTATGTTAGTACTGCATCCAAGCAAGTAATAGTGTTTTACATCATTGCAGGACCACGAGGGAACTCTGGTTATGCAAGGGCCATGCAGACTTGGGCCACCGAACAGCAATCCTTCTACCAGAAGATGCAAGAGTCCCAGAACAAATGGATAGAAGAACAACAGGAACGATGGCAGCAAAGAGAAGAAAGGTTGTTTGTAAGGTTCTTAGAAGAAAACACACTCTCAACTGAGCGCGTAGTGAGGCAATGTTTTGATGGATTAAAGTCCATCATGACTCAAATGACCCCACCTCCACAGGGAAGATCTCCAGTTCCTCCCTACCCTCAGCATCAATACCCAGGTCAAAGCCGGTCTGCTCAATTTCCTCAGAACCAAAGCTACAACTCGGATTACCACCTCCATGACCTAAGCTAAAGTTAAAAAAAAGTTTATTTGAGCAGCAGCTAAGGTTTCATATTATATATATATATAGATATAGATAGATAGATAGATAGATATAGATATTTTTTGATATTGTAATTCTGAAAGTACAGGATGAGTTGATAAAGAAGTTACTGTTGAATTGCACGTTACTGTAGTTTTAAATGACCAAATAATGTTTTTTTCTGTTTTCATTACAAGATGTGATGATCTGTGCACATTGTCTGTTTTGCACAAACTTTTTGAATGTATAATTTTTATGTTTTTGTGATGTAGGCTACCTCAAATTGCACTGAGAATGAAACACGTTTCACACAGTGCCAACAAGCAATATAAAATGTTTACAAGAATTTATTAAAATGTTTGGTCCATTAAAGAGCTCCGATGTACACTAGTATTATTTGCCGTTTTGTTATAATATCTTTATACAAATGTTAGCTGCATCTTAACACATACATGACAAGTATATATTGTATATTTAAAAAGCCCCTTTAATGCAGATGGCCTGTACGGAGTGGAAACTTGGACATATATGCAGTCAGTGCCTCTCTTGCACCGTTTCCACCAACACTACACTGAAGATTCGCTGGCTGGTTAGGCTGAGGGTAGTTGTTTGCACGGTCACGTGCCTCTTCCAACCAGTTGCTGTTGCCATAATCCCTCTCCCTCTGGCAGAAGTTGTGGAGTGCACAACAGGTGGCGATCATTTTTGGAGCAAAGGTGAAATGAAAGTCACTTCTTTTTAGAAGAACTCTCCACCGTGACTTCAGCAACCCGAAGGTCATCTCTACGCCCACCCTGACTGAGCTAAGGTAAACATAAATGACTCTTGTTGAGGAGTCAGACGAGGAGAGTTTGGGTATCCTTTGATGAGCCAGTCCAACAGCGGGTATGCAGGGTCACCAACAACGAGGAGACTGACGTCCTTTCCTTCAATGTTCCTCACAGACTGCAAAAAAAGGACATACTAATATTTAGTATTTTACTTAGACATTGTTTAAAGGCATGGTTCAAACAAACTTTTTAAAAAAAATAAAACTTTACAGCTATGTATCTCTATTTTGAGAACCTTAGCTGTAATAGTTGTAGTAATACTAAATACAATATAGCAAATATTGGCAACATTTAACCATTTGTTTAAAGGCATGCTTCTAACAAACGTTTAAAAAAATAATTTTACAACTAAGTATCTCTACTTCATAGTTTATAGTTGTAGTAATAATAAATACAATATAGTAAATATTAGCCTTACTTTTGGCATTAGATGAGCCCTTTGATAGAGGTCAGAGTGGCGCAGGACATTGGCATCATGGGCACTGCCTGGCATCTTGCAACTGATGCTCCAGAAACTGAGAAAAACAGAGGAAAAACAGTAATTAATAATAAATACAGACAGTATCAAGCATAGACAGGTAGAAAAAGAAAGAAAAACAAGTTTATTTAAGCATACAGCGTGTATTTGTCTTACCAGCAGTTGTTGTCCACAACAGCTTGGAGGACATAGGATGGCCAGCCTTTACGGTTAACAAAGTCTTTATATCCATCAGAGGGAGGAAGAACCGGGATGTGTGATCCATCGATGAGACCCATAATATGAGGGATGTGATGGGAAGCCTCAAAAGCTCTGGCGATCTCCAGTGCCTCCATGTCAGTTGGTGCTCGGATCAGCTGTTTAATTGGCCCTCTCACCATGCTTTTACAAAACATGTACACACAATTTTTAACACTGCTCTTACTTATTCCAAATTGATTTGCAATGACTCGATATTCGGCACAGCTGCCCAGTTTATACAGAACAACTGCAACTCGCATCATGAGCGGAATTGGAGTTCTAACAGTCACCTCTTCTGGGGCTAAATGACTCTCCATCAAAGTGCACAACTTCGTGAAAGACAGACGTGTCATGCGAAAATTCTGCTTCCACTCCTGGTCGGTGAACTGCGTGAGGACCACACGCTCCCACCAGTCTTTACTTCGGACTTTCATCCACTGGTTTCTGGTCATTTGTGGAGGTAGTGGCAGCAGCATTAAACTTGCCGGCAGCAAAGAACTTTCTCGGATGTATTTTTCCTTCCGCGCTCTCATCCTACGAAGAAAAAAGACTAAAAGCATGCGTTGCTTCGCCTGTAGCTCAAGCAGGGAGTGCAGTAACAACTCCATCACAGTCATTAAAACCTGTCGCGGGTCCATTTTTGTCGCTCAAGTGTGTTTACGTTCGTCCCGGAAAGAGAACTTCTTCTTCTATGGTTTACACGGAAGTAACTTCTTCTTCGGTGGTTTTTTAAGGAGAGTTTACCACTCTGCGCATGTCAGTACTTCTGTTCAGAATCAAAGCCCGTTGCATGTAAACGCACATCGTGAACGGATTGTGCCCATGTAAACGATACATTTGAATTATTCAAACAGAACACATTTCAATCCGGTCAAAGAATTCTGCGCATGTAAACATAGCTATTCATGCAAAAGGATTCCCGACCAAGTATTGAGTGCATAATTGAACATGATTATTTTGAAGGTTGGTGTTTTTGTGTTAAAAACACTTGTCTTTCATTGGTGGGATGAAATATGCTAATTTTTTGGGACAGGCATTTTGGGTTTTCATGAGCTGTATGCCATAATCATCAGTATTAAAACAATTAAAGACCTAAAATATTTCAGTTGGTGTGCAATGAATCTGAAATATATGAAAGTTTCATTTTTATCATTACATTATGGAAAATAATGACCTTTATCACAATATGCTAATTTTTTTAGAAGGACCTGTACTGCTTATTTAACAGGCAGGCAGCCTGCGCCTCCTCACATTCTTGTTTGCTCCGTTGAGCCTGTAATTGCATTTTCTGACTTTCCTCATGCAGTTTTTCCCCAGGCTGTCGCACACACTCACATGCGATGTCGTAGCCCTGTTTTTTTTTACCTCTATTGCCTGCAAAGCGATCAAAACATCACCCGGACTATCTGCTTTCAGAGAATTGTTCTAACAACTGGGATGGGGCTTCTTCCCACCCCGGTACAACTTTTTCTCCGTTCCACTCACGCCTCCTCAGGCGTCTAAATCAACTTTTTCTCCGTTCAGCTCACGCCTCCTCAGGCGTCTGCTTCAACTTTTTCTCAACTTTAATCTCTTTTTCCTTTTTTTTAAACATTGTTCAGCCCTTCCTGAAATCCTGTTTGTGACGCCAGAAAAATGTTCTGTGAAATTATTTTAAACAAAATAGATACAGGTTCAAGGAAAGGTCGGAGCAATGAATGAAAACTCTAAAAAGAAACTCTCAGGCTGTTTTCTGTTAGAATAATAAGTGTCATTTATTAAACTGCCACAGATACAGCAAAGCAACGTACATTCAGTACAAATCAAGCATTGATGTAAAAACCCCTCACCATGACACCAGACCAAGGAAGCCGTTTTCAGTCCGAGTAGAAAGGTAACATCAATTAGGCTGGGCATCGGATCCGGACCCGCAGCAGACTTCAACTATCATTCTGAGTGTTACACTTTTATACTCCCCCTCTGACTGGGTGACGTGCGGACAGAGCAAAACATGTTTTCCATCATCAAGGCAGTTTGTACAGCAGAGCGATGGCTCATAAAAATATGTCCTTCAAACCCAAGGTCGTGGGTGGATGAAAGACCTGTTTACAGCAAACTCCGGGTCGTTGTAACCGTAAGACGGGCCAGATCTTTTCGGTAAGAACACTCCCGGAGGCTTATTTTCATCCCTCCAAAACACATCACCCTCTGCAGCACAAGGCCTGGTCTGTACAGATAAGCTGCACACAAAATGAGTATAAAATAAGTATAAATTGACATAAAAGCATCAAAATAATCATTCTTATATCACCAACCTTCTCTATGACACCAATGCGACAAGTGCCCCCTAGCGGCTGTATGTGGAATTGCACGGAATAATTGAAATAACACTAAAGCACTTATTACAATGAAAAATTAAAGATAAAAAAAAGAAAAATAATGTTGGGGTGCCTAATTTTATACTTAGTGCTTTAATTTATTTAGCACAACTTGTTTTTCACCCCTCTACATAATGTACTACAGGAAACGGCAACGAGTCTTAGTAGGAAAAAGTTGCTTATCTATGGTGATGTGTCTTCCTGGGTTGTAAGAAGTTATGCAGTTGGTAACAAAAGACTTCCAAACACCAGAGACTGCAACAAACCGGTCATTTGTAACTCGTTCACTGCGTGTCCTTGTTATCGAAGCGTAGGTGCCGCATGATGTCCTGGAACTGGTTTCGAGCCATAATCTTGCTGATGGAGGGCACTCCCAGTGTTGCAGACCATATGTCATGCACTGCTGGAAGGTGAACAATCCCTCGCAGGATGAGGATTGCAATGAATGCCATTAGTTCAGGGAGGGCTATGAACCAGTGTTCATGCTGTGACTGGCATGCATGTTGGACAGTCCACTCCTGTATGGTCCGAAGCATTTCTAGAGAGATGAAACAGAGGAAACTCTGTAAGCGACTCAACACTTTTCTTCTGGCTAAAGCAGTTGGTTCTCCATCCGTGGGATGGCATTCAATTGGGCTGTGATGCAGAGGTCTTCCGATCTGTTCTACACGCCACACTGTGCTGTCTTTTGCCGTCTCTGTGAGCCACTCGTGTGTCTCCATGCGTCCTCTCTATTCTGGAGGTGGTGAATTCTCCTCATCTACAGGACCATATGTTTGAGATTTGATTAGTGAAAGGTTGAAATAATGTGAAACTGACACAAACATAATATTTGAATTGTAATTCCAAAACATCTGTAAGGATCCTACCCTGCACCCTGCCTTTCTCTCTCCTCTACACTCCTAATTGGCTCCAGCTGCAGATGATCAACTCAACACCCAGGAGGAGTATAAGAAGATTCAGGAACCACTCTGCAGGTGCTGGGACATTGCCTACCAACGGTACTTGTGTTCTGGCCAGTTGTTCAGTGATATTAGTAAAAACTAATATTGTGTTTTTTCCTCTGCGCTTCCTCAGAGTTTGGATCTTGCTGTACCTGCCCTATTTGAGTTCCATGTGAACTGTGACTCCTCCTGCCTATCTACAATTGCTGGATGCCTTCCACCACTTGCCTAAATCTACTTGTTGCTTCACCTTGTGCCACTGGACACCATCTGGACGTAATACCTTCACATTCTGTTTTCCTGCTATACACCGTAAGAATGATTCAATAAAATATATTCTTACCCAACCACAGCCCTTTAAATTACCACTCCCTCCCCAGGTGTTCCCGTTTCCCTCATTGATGTTTTATTTATCACCAACCTGTAAATAAACACTTTAAATTATTATCTGAGTCCTGGTGTCTGTTCAGTTCTGGTCTTTCATTCTGGGTACACCACAATCGTTACAGAATGTCCCAGCCAAACCAAGTACCCCTGAAAGATTCTGGATCTGAACAGAGCCAACTCACTCTTCAGGCTATGTTACACAGAGTAGAGAAAAATGAAGCTACTCTTGAACGCTTGTTAAACCTGCAACAGACTAACCAGTCTAATCTCCAGGAACTGGGCAGCATGTTGTTTTCAGTCAAACAAGGAATGACTCAGCTCCTACCATCTGCTGCTACACCTACACCTGAGGTCAGTCTTCCTATTTCTAATCCTCCCCAAATTACCACTACAGAGCAAAATTTAAAACCGGCAGAACTTTTTTGTGGAGAGCCTGAAATGTGTGGGGGTTTTGTACTTCAGTGCGAATTAACGTTTCAGAGAGCACACAGTCTTTATTCTTCAGATGCTGCCAAAATCTCCTTTTTCATCACTCAGCTAAAGGGGGACGCATTACGTTGGGCTCATGCTCATTTATCCTCTCACCCTGTCAGTACCTTAAGCTTTTCCTCACTTTTAGAAGATTTCAAGCGTGTGTTCGATCAACCCCTCCAACGAGCAGAAGCAGTAAAACGTCTACTCACCCTTCGTCAAGGCAGACGCTCTGTTATGGCTCATGCTCTGGAGTTCAGAATCACCGCCGCCCGAACCGGATGGGGAGAGGTCGCACTCAGAGGTACCTTCCTACACTCTCTTTCCAACTCCATAAGAGACCACTTAGCGGCACTAGATGAACCACAAAGTTTGGACGAGCTAATTCAGTTAGCCACACGTATTGATAACCAACTACAAGATCGAAGGTGGGAGAGAGACTACAATTCCCAGAATTCACCCACTTCCAGTTTTCCCTCTACATCAAAACATCGAACCGTTTGCAATAGAAGAGACTACGTTTCCCAGAGTTCCACTGCTTCCGGTTTTCACTCCACACTGAGACAACCACCTGCACTAATGCTAGAATACAAACCCGACTCAGAACTAGAACCTATGCAGCTGGGTCGCACTCGCCTCTCTCCAGAAAAGAGACAAAGAAGAATTAACAAAGCTTGTATCTATTGTGGTGAACAAGGACATTTTATTGCTCGTTGCCCGCTCTTGGGGAAACGGCTCCTCTCACCAATAAGACAGGAGATATTGGTGAGAAACTCTTCTTCTTCTCCTGTCTCCCGCTTGGAACTCAACACCACCATTATCGTTGATAGAGAAAGTAAATCAGTTGTTGCTCTAGTGGACTCTGGGGCTGAGCAAAACCTCATTAGTCAGGACTTGGTGGAACTCCTATCCATCCCCACACAACTTCTCCCCACGCCACTGACGATGGCCGGGCTAACGGGTCAAAAGTTCGCTTCAGTTTTTAAGAAGACTATACCAGTACACCTCATGATCTCTGGGAACCATCATGAACACAGTGAGTTCTTTGTATTCGAATCACCCTTTACACAGCTTGTCCTAGGTTTTCCTTGGCTCAGAGATCATAACCCCATAATTAATTGGAGGGTTAAAAGAATAGAACAATGGAGCCCACACTGTTTAATGAACTGTTTAAGAACTGCTGTTCCTTCCACTATTAAACGTCCTGAGGCACCCGATCCAGTCGATTTGTCTAAGATTCCTACTGTTTACCATGACCTTGCCCCTGCATTTAGTAAACAAAAGGCCCTGTCTTTACCATTGCACCGTCCTTATGATTGTGCTATTGATTTACTACCAGGGGCTCCTCTTCCTTCTAGCCGCCTTTACAATTTGTCTGGTCCAGAACGTGACTCTATGAAAGAGTATATCTCCGAATCATTGAACTCAGGAATAATTCGTCCCTCCACCTCTCCTGTTGGAGCGGGATTTTTCTTTGTGGCTAAAAACAACAAGACCTTACGTCCCTGCATAGACTATAGAGGATTAAATCAGATCACAATTAAGAACAAATATCCTTTACCTCTAATAGACTCTATCCATGAACAATTGCACTCTGCCAAAATATTTTCCAAATTAGACCTTCGCAACGCTTATCACCTTGTCCGAATCAAGGAAGGTGATGAGTGGAAGACAGCATTTAAGATACCACTGGGACATTTTGAGTACTTAGTCATGCCATTTGGTCTCACCAACGCCCCTGCAAATTTTCAAACATTGGTTAATGACATTTTAAGAGACTTTTTGAACATTTTTTGTATTTGTGTATCTGGACGACATATTGATCTACTCACGGGATGAGGAGCAACACGTTCACCACGTCAGGACTGTCCTACAACGATTATATGAGAACCAACTGTACGTTAAAACCGAAAAGTGTGATTTTCATGTACAATCTGTCTCCTTTTTGGGCGTTATTTTTGAAGGAGGACAATACCGCACAGACCCTGAGAAAACTAAGGCAGTGGTGGAATGGCCAACACCTGAGACACGCAAACAGTTGCAGCGATTTCTGGGCTTCACTAACTTCTACCGTAGGTTCATCAAGAACTACAGCAGGATTGCTGCTCCTCTCACCCAATTGACCTCCACCCTGCGGACTTTTAAGTGGACTCATGAGGCAGAAATGGCTTTTGGTGAGCTAAAAAGACGTTTTTCCTCTACCCCTATTCTTTGCCACCCCGATCCTAAGAAACAGTTTATCCTTGAGGTCGATGCTTCTGATACTGGCGTAGGAGCCATTTTGTCTCAGAGATCTCCTGTTGACAACAAAGTGCACCCCTGTGCGTTCTTCTCTCAACGCCTTTCCTCTGCTGAACAGAATTACGACGTAGGCAACCTTGAGCTCCTTGCTGTCAAGTTGGCCTTGGAGGAGTGGCGACACTGGCTCGAGGGCACAGACACACCATTCCTCATTTGGACTGATCACAAGAACCTCACTTATCTCCGCGAGGCCAGGAGATTAAACCCCAGACAAGCTAGATGGTCGTTGTTTTTTACAAGATTTAACTTTGTACTGACTTTCAGACCCGGCTCAAAAAATGTGAAGCCAGATGCCCTGTCTCGTCAGTTCTCACCACCAGAGGACACCGAACAGGAACCAAACATTCTACCCTCATCCTGTGTGGTTGGTTCGTTGACCTGGTCCATTGAAAAGGACACCTTGGAGGTCCAGAAGTCCAAACCCGACCCTGGGACAGGCCCTGCTGGCACTATGTTTGTACCCACCAGTATCAAGGCTAAGGTACTCAACTGGCTCCACACTCATAAGATTTCTTGTCACCCAGGTGTTGCTCGTATGCTAGCTCTGACTAAGAGACACTTCTGGTGGCCCTCCATGAATGAGGATGTAAAGAATTACGTAGCCGCTTGCCCCACATGTGCCAGAAGTAAGACTGGCAACCAGCCTCCAGCTGGAAAATTACAGCCACTCCCCACCCCTAGCCGCCCATGGTCCCATATATCTCTAGACTTTGTTACTGGGCTGCCCCCATCTGATGGTAAAACTGTTATTCTCACTGTCATTGACAGATTCTCTAAAGCAGCTCATTTCGTTCCGTTACCCCAGCTTCCCTTGGCCTTGGAGACGGCCCAGCTGTTGGTCCAACATGTTTCTAGAGTTCACGGCATCCTATCGGACATCGTTTCTGACAGAGGACCCCAGTTCATATCACAGGTATGGAAGAACTTTTGTAATTCCTTAGGGGCCTCTGTCAGCCTAACATCGGGTTACCACCCACAGTCCAATGGTCAGGCCGAAAGGGCCAATCAGGAATTGGAGGCTGCCCTCAGGTGTGTGGTGGAGGACAACCCCTCCACATGGAGCCAACATCTGGTATGGGTGGAGTATGCCCACAACACCCACACATCATCTGCTACTGGTTTGTCTCCATTTGAAGCCTCCCTTGGTTACGCTCCACCATTGTTTCCCAGTCAAGAAGGTGATGTAGCAGTTCCTTCTGTGCAACATCACTTCAGGAGATGTCGTTGGGTCTGGCGCCAAACTAAGCTCGTCCTACTGCGCACAGCTGCCAAAAAACAAGGAGATTGCAGATCATCACCGATCTGCAGCCCCATCTTACAAGGTTGGACAAAGAGTCTGGCATTCGACCCAGAACATCCACCTCAAGGACACCCCACGCAAGTTGGCTCCGTGCTTCATCGGTCCCTTTAGCATCACACGTATCCTGAGTCCCATGGCAGTCAGACTCCAGCTACCCGCATCTATGCGGATTCATCCCACCTTCCACGTGTCTCAACTCAAGCCCATCGCGGAAAGCCCGCTGTGCCCTCCTGCCGACCTCCCTCCGCCCCCCGTCTCATTGACAACCATCCAGCCTTCACGGTCCGCCACATCCTGGACGTTCGGCGCCGGGGGTGGGGGTTCCAGTATTTGGTCGACTGGGAGGGTTACGGTCCAGAGGAGCGCTCTTGGATCCCGAGGTCCTTCATCTTGGACCCCAGCCTCATCACCACGTTCTTCAGGGCATACCCAGAGAAGCGCTTCAGGTCGCCGGGCGACGACTCTTGAGGGTAGGGTAATGTAAGGATCCTACCCTGTACCCTGCCTTTCTCTCTCCTCTACACTCCTAATTGGCTCCAGCTGCAGATGATCAACTCAACACCCAGGAGGAGTATAAGAAGATTCAGGAACCACTCTGCAGGCGCTGGGACATTGCCTACCAACGGTAGTTGTGTTCTGGCCAGTTGTTCAGTGATATTAGTAAAAACTAATATTGTGTTTTTTCCTCTGCGCTTCCTCAGAGTTTGGATCTTGCTGTACCTGCCCTATTTGAGTTCCATGTGAACTGTGACTCCTCCTGCCTATCTACAATTGCTGGATGCCTTCCACCACTTGCCTAAATCTACTTGTTGCTTCACCTTGTGCCACTGGACACCATCTGGACGTAATACCTTCACATTCTGTTTTCCTGCTATACACGGTAAGAATTATTCAACAAAATATATTCTTACCCAACCACAGCCCTTTAAATTACCGCTCTCTCCCCAGGTGTTCCCGTTTCCCTCATTGATGTTTTATTTATCACCAACCTGTAAATAAACACTTTAAATTATTATCTGAGTCCTGGTGTCTGTTCAGTTTTGGTCTTTCATTCTGGGTACACTGCAATCGTTACAACATCTCAACTATGCCTCCTATGTACTAATGTAGGATTTTTTTTCACACTACAAAAATATTTTTTTATTATTTTTTTTTTGTTTTGTTTTGTTACGTGGAGATTACATTTTTTGGGTTGATTTGATGGTGTGACGGAACAGATACTAAAATTTTTTTTTTCTTTCTGCTGCCTTTCATTTATTTTCTTTCTTCAGTTTTATATATTTTTCTTGTACATAAATTTGCTTTGTTTTTAATGAAAATTAATGAATAAACTAAATGAATGAAAAAAGTGGTATATTGTTTAGTCAAAATAGCTCTGATTTTTTAAAACCTTTTTAAAGTAATTTTGTCTTTTAAAAATTTGCCAGTAGCCAAAGATATTTTTACATAAATTTATACAAAAAACCCTCAGCTACTTGAAAAAAAATACATTTTTAACTAAAACATTCATAAAACCCTAAATAAAAACATCTTATCAAGCCATTTGTCTTGTTTTAGGTCAAAATACATATTCTTGAGCAATTTTAACTTGTCAAGATGGTACTTTTTGCAGTGCGTCTCTTCCAAAACCACAATAGGCATAACCGGCAAACAAATATAGGGAATTAGGAACTTTAGGAAATCTTACCAGAAGAAATTTCAGAGTCAGAACTCAGCTCAAGGGTTATTTCTTCTCCCTCGGAGTCACAGGGGTTGACATGGTTCAGAATCATATCCAAAGCCTGCTGTACACTGTAAACCTTTGCCATCTTTGCTTCTCAGCCAACAGAGTAAGTGGAAATATATGTTGTGACGTGGCTTTTTATCCACCTGGAGGTAGATACAATCAAGGGTTTTTTCTTCTCCATCTGAGTATCAACATCGTTCACACTATCACCCATCCCCCCTGTTTAGCATTTGCCTGGGACAGGATTACCTGTACACAACAAAAGGTGGTCTAATGGGATGCAAATTACTCCAACTGCCATTTGGCAGTCTCTGGTAGAAGGAGTCGTTTGAAAATGCTGGGAGTCATATTAGTCTTGAAACAGCATCTGCCGATACATCGGATCAATCTCTCTGGGCTCCTTTGATCGGCTCCGTTACATAGTGAGGGTGGGTAGTCTGGGATCTGACCTTGTGGGGCCTTGGGGTTGATGTGGAGGCGGGTGTATGGGTTTGGGGCGCCGGGGGGGTTGCCGGGGGCTGGGCTCTTGTGGGTACCTGGGCAGGGGGCACTGCTTTCGCCCCAGGGAGGGCCTGGGTGGTTCTGGGGGATGTCTGCTGGTGGCTGCATGCGGGCCCTCAGGTGGTCTGTGGTGGCGGTCGTGGGTCACCTATCTGGTAGCCTGGCTGTGCTAGGGTGGGTTCGGGGTGGGCGTGGGGGCTTGGGGTTCTGGGGACATTTCGCCCCCGGGCTTGGGCCTGTGGGGATTGGGGATCTTGGGCTCTGGCGGGCAGGTTGCCGGGCTCTGGGCCGGCTTGCGCTCTGGTGCCTGGTTCTGGGCAGGGGCCTTCGGCTCGCTGGTGGGTTGTGGGTTCATGGGCTGGGGGATTGGGTGTTTGGGGGCATGACCAGTGACCCCTAAGAGGGGGTAGTTTGACCCAGCCTAGGTGTCTAGTGTGCTATGTGTTTTGAGAGATGTCCGAATGAGGGGTGGGTGTAGTATTTCTTCTGGGGTGGGGACTGGGTGGATGTCCTTGGGGGCGGCCCGGGACTGTGCATGGCCGACTGGCTGGCCCCTTTCCTGTGGTGGAGGCTCGGTCCCGGTGCTTCCTGGCTCTGTCGGCGGTTGGGCGGGCGCTCTTGGCCGGGTCGTCATGGTGGGGCTTAGCTTCATCTGGTGGCGGGCTGACTGTGGTTTGTGGGGGTCTTGGCGGCTCTTGGGTGTGTGGGCCACTGGCACTGCTTCTGGCGGCCCTCGGGGCTCTGTCCCTCTCTGGTCTGGAGCTCAGCAGGCCTGGCGGTCGGTCCAGATGGAGAGGTGTCTTGGCCTCAATCCCTGGGTGGACCTTGGGGAACTGGGGGGGAGGGGGGCCTGTTGAGTCAGTGGGGGAGCTGACTCCCTGTGGGAGCATTTGCTCTTACAGTTATATTTCTCCCCATCCCTCACCATGCACCTCCACCCTCTTCATTTCAATTCCACACATTTAGGGTTGTTTGGGCTCGGGTGTGCTGCAACAATTTTACATCTCTGTTGACCATAGCCACCTGGGACTCAATTTTATTGTACACCTTAGACATCATTATCATCAACTTTATTTATAAAGCACTTTAACACAGCCATAGCTGAAACAAAGTGCTGAAACATCAGTTAAAAACAAGAAAAAAGACAGCATAAAAACAGAGCTACAAACCCAAGCACACAACTCAATTTAAAACACAATAAAACAACAAGTTAAACAGATAAAATCAACACCAATAAAATAAAGTAAAATCAAGACTCAGTTGGGTTGAATGCCAATGAATAGAGATGAGTTTTTAGATGGGTTTTAAAAATGGACAGCGAGGGGGCCTGTCGAATGTACAAAGGCTGAGTGTTCCATAATTTAGGGGCACTAACAGAGAAGGCCCTGTCTCCTCTAAGCTTCCTCTTACTCTTGGGGATGACCAGGAGCAGCTGGTCAGCAGACCTGAGTGACCGAGGTGGAGTGTAATGGTGGGGAAGCTCTGTTAAATAAGGGGGGGCAAGACTGTGTAAAACCTTAAAAACAAACAAAAGAATTTTAAAATGAACTCTAAAATACACGGGCGAGGGAGAACTGAGGAGGCGGACCAAGATGGACGCTTAAAGTGGATGCTCCGTGTAACCTGCACTTAAAACCCAGAATAACCCAGAATTAGGAACTTAAGCTGAATAGGAAAATGCCAAAACCGACTACTGTTAAGGACTGTGATATTTTCACCCGACAGCGCGGCTCCCAAAAACCAGCTAAAACTGATATTTCGACGCCAAGTCAAGACAACGAGGGAGCTGCTAGCAATAGCATGAGCGACATTAGCATGGTGTTAGCTGAACTTCGGTCACTTCGCTCCGAGTTCAGTGGGTTTGGAACCAAACTGGACAGCATAGATAATCGTATGGGTGAAATAACTAAATCAGTCGCTGCCCTGGAGAAAAACATGACGGAGGTAAAGCTAAATGTAGCTGCTAATGTTACACGACTGGAGGAAGCTGAAACCAGAATCATGTCAGCAGAAGAAATCCTTGAAAAAAGCACAGCGGATCTCAACAAAGCTTTGAAGCGGATATCCTACCTGGAGGCAAAGGCTGACGACCTGGAGAACCGAGGCCGAAGGAAGAATCTGCGCTTGTTTGGGCTCAGGGAGAACGCCGAAGGCCAGCGGTCGCTGCTGGAGTTTGTACGGGAGATGCTGCCGCGTTGGCTGGAGACCGACAGATCGTTTACCATCGAGAGGGCTCACCGCACCTGGGCAGCTCCAAAACCAAACCAACATAGAGCTGTCCTTATCAGATTCCTGAATTTCCAAGATCGAGAGTTTGTTTTCCGCTCCACAAAACAACGTAACATCGAGCATGACGGAAACAAACTTTTTTTTGCCCAGGACCTCTCAGCTGAGACCATCCGGCAACGAGCCGAGTTCAACACCATCAGAAAAGAGTTCACTGATAAAGGAATGTTCCACGGATTTCAGTATAATCCATGTAAGATGAGGATCCTTCACAATGGGAAGATACATCTGTTCTCATCTCCGAAGGAGGCCAAGGATTTCTATCAACAGACACGCACTGGACAGGACTAACGGTGGTGGTGAGCGCTTCACTTCCTGATCCCCAGGATCAGCTGTTCCTAACATGAGTGTTAAATCTGTGTGTTAACTGAGTTATAACATTTGTTCTTTTTGCTAATTAGTTTTTTATTTATTGAACACTAGCAGCTAAGGAAATTTCATTTTATTCTTCTCTTCCTATTCTGAAAATACAGTATGTTCTACAACGGGACTATAAATGTGTGTGTGCGTGTGTGTGTATGTGTGTTGTGTGTGTGTGTGTGTGTGTTGTGTGTGTGTGTGTGTGTGTGTGTGTTATCTTCCCTCTAACACATTAATGTAACATACTTTGGTTAATCTGTATTCATCTGAGAGGTAAGGTATTATAAGAGATGCTGCTGTTCAATTACTTAACTTTGTGATTAATCTGAAACGTTAACATGTCTGTATGGGTTAGTTATGTTCATGTCTTTGAATATGGTGTGTGCACGGTTGCCAGACACCACTATTGCTTCCTAAATTGGGTTCTTATAGTTCGGCTACTCCACTTTTTTTTTTAGTGGATTAGCACAGGCCCCAGTTTATTAGTCTGAGTAAGGGTGGGGGGGGGGGTGACTTTGTTATGCGTCAACTCCAGGGTTTTCTTTATTTCTTTATTTTTTTATTTTATGCTATTCAAAACTTGTTTAAAATTTGTATTAGCTCAGCATCAGCATCATGTGTGATTATATTAATGCTACATAACAAGAACACCAAATATGGAACAAGTAAATACCCAGAATGTCTCTGATATAAAAATCACAAGTTGGAATGTCAGGGGACTCAGAAAACCAGTTAAACTGAAACAGGTTATAAACAGGATCAAACAACTGAAATAAAAATAATCTTTCTTCAAGAAACACACCTTACAGATGGTGAATTAAAGCCTGTAAAGAACAGATGGCCTGGCCAGGTGATACACGCGTCATTCAATACTTATGCAAGAGGTGTAATTATCTTGATTCATAGAACCATACCACTCCAAATAATGAAAATAATAAAAGATCCCACTGGTAGGTATGTAATTGTTCAAGGTACTATCTTCTCACTTACTTTAAACTTAGTGAGTTTGTATGGCCCAAATGAAAATAATCCTAAATTTTTTGAAGACCTATTCCTTACTTTAGCTGATCTGCAAGGATTTTATATAATAGGAGGAGATTTTAATTGCACTCTAAACCCAAGTAAAGATCGCTCAACTGGCTCAGATATCTACAAAGTACAAACTAGACAATTAATAAATCAGTATATCTTAGATATCAACTTAGTGGAAGTGTGGAGGGAACAAAATCCTAATAAAATAGAATTTTCTTGTCATTCAAGCATTCATAAATCCCGCTCACGAATAGATTACTTCCTTGTTTCAAGAGAGCTCTTATCAAAAATCAAACAATGTCAGTATGATAGCATCGTGATCAGTGATCATGCAGCAATCTCACTGAATATTCACATAGAAAAATTTACCCATAACCCCCCAAACTGGAGGTTTCAAGCAAGATGGCTACAGAATCCAGATTTTATTAAATTTATAGGGAAGAAAATAGATAATTACTTTGAGTTAAACACAGATCAAACCTGTGCCTCGGTGAGATGGGAGGGATTCAAAGCATATATTAGAGGAGAGATTATTGGCTTTACGAGTACAAAGAATAAACAACAAAGAAAACGAATGGAAACTCTGGATGAACAGATCAAATCTTTAGAGTTAGAATTAAACATTAGTGAGGATGCAATAAAGCAAGGTGAATTGTTACGTTTGAGAACTGAGTATAATAAATTATCTTCTGATGCAGCAGCAAAAAGTTTAATGTGGCTAAAACAGTCTTATTATGACCAAGGCGAGAAAGCAGGAAAACTCTTGGCATGGAGAATTAAGAAAATGCAAAGTGAAAGAGCAATTAATAGTATTAAGACCTCTTCAGGAAATGTAACAGTAGATCCATCTGAAATTAATGATAGTTTTAAAGAATTTTATGAAAATTTGTATAAATCAGAATGCTTACAGACATCAGAAGAACGAGACATATTTTTAGACCAACTTCAGTTTCAAACATTAACAGAGGACACAAAGCAGGAATTAGACAGAAATCTAACTATTGAAGAGATATCACAGGCCATCAAAAGCATCAACAGTGGTAAGGCACCCGGGCCAGATGGCTTCCCGATTGAATTTTACAAAACCTTCCAAGAAAAATTAATAATTCCTCTTTTTAACATGTATGAAGAAGCATTTCAAAACGAGTCTCTCCCGCCCACTCTGAGACAGGCAATGATTATTTTGATATTGAAACCTGGTAAACCTCCTGAAGAGTGCTCATCATTCAGACCGATAAGTCTGATGGGGGTTGATACTAAAATACTGTGTAAAGTTTTAGCAAGAAGATTAGACCCCTATATATCACTTCTGGTTCATAATGATCAAAATGGCTTTGTACCAAAACGCCAGGGGTTCCATAATATAAGAAGAGTTCTAAATATAATTCATGAGAAATTTAATGCTAAGGATACAGCTTTATTATCACTTGATGCTCGTCAGGCCTTTGACAGAATAGAGTGGTCATATTTATTTAACGTCCTCCCGAGATATGGATTTGGAAAAAACTTTTTGAAATGGGTCAAACTTTTGTATACAGATCCTAAAGCCAGTGTCTTAACAAACAATATGATCTCTAAACCTATCACATTGGAACGTTCTACACGCCAGGGATGTCCCTTATCTCCAATGTTATTTATCCTGGCTATAGAACCCCTGGCCGTGATGATCAGAACACGAACAGACCTATTCGGTATCCAGGTAGGAGATCAAGAGGCTTCGTCAGTCTGAGGCCTAGCCATCTGGTATTACCCAGAAGCCACCCTGACTCTTGTGTTTCAAGCCTGCCTCAGATACCCCTGAAGTCTGGCCTTTTCACTAATGGTTTCAAAAACACAAAGTTTGTTTTCTCAGTCATCCAGGTATATAACAACAAAAAAGGTTGAATCATGTCATCTGGACTTCGTTTTTTTTTTGTTAAAAAGAAACGTTTCGCCCCTCATCCAAGAGGCTTCGTCAGTCTGAGGCCTAGCCATTACAACATTCCAAAGAAACATTTTTTTAAATACTTACAAGTTAAACATTTCATTAAGTCAAAATATAAACAGATTGTCTCTGAACCACCATTATCATACTTGGAGAATATTATACTGCAAAATTTGGAGAGGAGAGGTCATATCTCTTTATTTTATACAGCTCTACTAACACATGATAAGGAGTCTACCACCGATAAATTGGATGCATGGAAATCGGACATCCAAGATGAGATAGAGGAAGCAGACTGGGAAGCTGCATGTTTAAAAGCTCAAAAACAATCAATTAACACAAGGATGAAACTCCTTCAATACAAATGGTTGATGAGAACCTACATAACCCCAGTCAGGCTGAATCGCTGGTCCCCTGACATTCCAGACAGCTGTACTAAATGTTTAGATGAAAAGGGTACTCTGCTGCATTGTGTATGGAGCTGTCCAAAGATACAGCACTACTGGGAATCAGTTATACAAACTTTGTCTAAGATTGTTAGAGTAAATATACCTGTTGATGTAAAAATGTGTGTGTTAGGTATATACCCAGAGGATTGTGTTTTTACTTCCAGACAGTTAAAATTGATTGACTTTGGACTCCTGCAGGCCAGGAGGTTAATATCTTTGTACTGGAAGAAAATGGATGTACCCTCAAATCATGTGTGGGTGAAGGAGATGGCATCTTGTATTGTACTGGAACGACTTACTTATATCGTCAGAGGTAAAGGATTAGACTTTGAAGAAATATGGTCACCGTTAACTGAATTTCTGAGACATTACAAGGGAAAATAATTCAGAAAAGGATGCTTGGAGCTGAGCTTTATCTTATCTTATTTTATTATATAGATATATGCTGTTATTTTTTATTTTATTTTATTTATTTTTTTTATTTTTTTTAATTTAGTCACATACATTCATTTATTTTTTTTATTATTTTTTATTTATTTATTTATTTATTTTTTGTTATATTTGTTTACTTTGGGGATTATGTTGTTTATTGGAAAATAATGTTAATTGTACTATTATCATTTGCTTGTTTTATAAGATAAAAAATAAAAAAATAAAAAAAAATAAAAAAAAAATACACGGGCAGCCAGTGGAGAGAAGCCAGGACAGGTGTGATGTGCTGTCTTTTGTGTGTTCCAGTTAAAAGACGTGCAGCAGCATTTTGCACCAGCTGCAGACGTGCGAGTGAGGACTGGCTGACTCCGAGATAGAGAGAATTACAGTAATCCAGCCGTGATGAAATGAAGGCATGGATTACTGTTTCAAACTGTTGCCTTGAAAGAATAGGTTTTACTTTTGCTAATTTTCTCAAATGATAAAAACCAGACTTTACTGTGGCCCTTATTTGACTGTCGAGTTTAAAATCACTGTCCATCTTAAAACCAAGATTTGTAACTGTAGACTTTACGTACATTGTTATGGGGTCTAAGTCAACTGGAGGGCTCAAACAAGCTCCACTAGGTCCAAAAACAAGTACCTCAGTCTTTTTTTCATTAAAATGCAGGAAGTTTAGGGCCATCCAAGCTTTAAGATCCTCGAGACACGATAAAAGAGGTTTAATGGACCATGCATCAACTCGCCTCAAAGGAACATAGATTTTGCAATCATCAGCATAGCAGTGAAAGGAGATGCCGTGTTTTCTAAAAATTGATCCTAGAGGAAGCAGATATAAAGAAAAAAGCAAAGGCCCTAAAATTGATCCCTGAGGTACGCCACATGAAAAAGGAGCAGAATAGGATTCATGCCCAGCAGTTTTTACAGAGAAAGTTCTGTCTGCCAGATAGGACCCCAACCACTCCAGAGCAGTCCCACCAATGCCTACTTGATGCTGTAGACGTGACAATAAAATGCTGTGGTCCACTGTGTCAAACGCAGCGGTTAAGTCCAGTAAAACAAGAATCACATGATCACCTGAGTCACATGCCAGGAGGACGTCATTAAAAACTCTCAGCAGAGCTGACTCTGTGCTATGGAGAGTTTTAAATCCAGACTGGAACACATCCATGATGTTATGTTCATCCAGGAAGGATTTTAACTGAGCATAAACAATTTTCTCCAAGATTTTTGACAGGAGGGGAAGCTTAGAGATGGGCCTAAAATTCCCCAACACAGTGGGATCGAGACCAGGTTTTTTTAATAGGGGCTGCACAACAGCATGTTTAAAATTAGAAGGGACAACTCCAGATAACAAACTACTGTTAAAAAGGTCAAGAACCAAGTGTTTAAAACAAGGGAAACCCTCTTTAAGAAAGCGTGGTGGAAGAGCATCATATGGAGAACCAGAAGGCTTAATCTGAGTGACCATGTCCTCATTCACTCATAACATCCTCATGACATTCACATATAGGAACTTGAGGTGGGCACATGGCTATGGATGGTGGGATGACTTTACTCTTGCCCCGTGTGCCTGTGCTCACTTATAATGGTTGCATTTAGACACTAGGGTTTGGATAGAGTTGGGGTGGAGGGGAAACTGGCATCATGCCAGCCTTTGCTCCTTCTTCTTTCCTTTTTAATGGCACTATACAACAACACACATCAACAGCACATCTAGGGGTGGGGGTGTATGTGTCGGGGTCTTATTCTCTTCTTTTTTTTTTCCCTACACCCCTGGTTCCCTAACTGCCATTCCGGGGGTGGGGTCCGGGAGAAGGGCAGGCCGTCGGGTGTTGACCAGGACTATGTGGGGGTTCGGGGTCTGGGGGATTGCCGTGGGCAGTACTGGCACTGTGCTCTCCCTGGGGTTGTTTGGATCCCCTGAGCTTGGCTCTTGGGTGCCATGGTTGGCCCGCTGGCCGGGGTGGCTGCTGGGGCCTGGCGGGCGGTCGGTCGGCTGGGGGCGCGTGCTTGGTTGTTGGTGGTGTGTGGGGGTGGTCGGTGGCGTGACCTCTTCGTGCCGGGGGGTGTCCTGTCGGCTGGGCGTGGCCTGGGCCGGGCCTGGGATATTGGCTCCTCTCCGCTCGAGAATGAATGGGTCTACCTCCTGGGTTTGGGCATGGGTTGCCCCCTGTAGAGGGCGGGTACATGTCTTGGACCTGGGGGGTATAGAGTGCGTATCGGGAATAAGAA
>NW_023618892.1:0-4200 GCF_014905685.2 Nematolebias whitei
CATGGGTCCATCAGGTCCGCAGCCCGCATGAACGGGGCTGTGGTCATTTTTGTTGACAAGGTGGAGAAGGCTCAACAACTGGTCGAGGCTGGCATCTCAGTGGGAGACTTGTTTCTACAGGTGTCACCACTGGCGCTGCCAGCCACCAAGATCACTCTGTCCAACGTCCCCCCGTTTATCAGCGACGAGTTTTTGATTAAGGAGTTGTCCAGACACGGGAAGGTGGTGTCCCCGATTAAAAAAGTGTTGACGGGGTGTAAATCACCACTTCTCAAACATGTCGTCTCCCACAGGAGGACACTCTTTATGATTTTGAACAAGCGGGGGGAAGAGTTTAACGTTCGTTTCCATGTTAAATTGGATGATTTTGAGTATCTTTTATTTGCCACTTCCTCCAACATGAAATGTTTTGGATGTGGCCAGGAGGGGCACGTAATAAAAATGTGCCCAAACAGGGCCGGACCGGCCCCGCCCGCTGCTGCGGGGAACCCCCCGGCTGCGGCGTGTCCCCCTCCTGCGGCTGCTGCTGCGGGGAACGCCCTGGCTGCGGCGGGTCCCCCTCCCGTAGCTGTTGCGGGAGAGTCCGCGACCCCAGCTGACGTGGAACAAGTTAGTGTTGAGGTGACAGCTGTGGACGGTGAAGCAACAAAAAGTATGTGTGTGGGAAAAGGTGGAAGCACGGAGGTGTGTAGTGGTGGTGAGAATGGTGGTGTTGGGGAGAATGGTGGTGGTGGTGGGGAGAATGGAGGTGTTGTGGATGGTGAGGAGGAGGCTCCAGGGGAGGTGGGGGAGAGAAACGGAGAGCGAGGAGTGCAGGAGGGTGACGAGGAGTTGGTGTGTGGTGATCGGGAAGGGAAAGGAGAGGTGGAGGTGGATGAGGAAATAAAAGGTGCAGGAAAGAAAAGTGAGAAGTCAGGAACTGGTGTGGAGGGAGAAGCAGGGGCGGTTGTAGTGGAGATGGAGCTGGGGGCCCCAAACCCAGGTGAAGAAACTAGGGAAAAGGAAAAATATTGAGGTTGCTGCACGGGCCAGCAAGCAAGCCAGCAAAGTGTGTGCAGAGATGAAGGAGGGAGCAGAGAGCAGTGACAGTGAGGGCTGGTGCTCTGACTTCAGTGAAGCCTCTGTCTCACAAACTGACTGCACTGAACACCGGTACCCTGTAGAATCCTTCCTGTCCTTCCTCAAGCAAACCAAAGGGCTGAGAGGGGTTAAAGTAGAAAGTTATTTTCCTAACCTGAAAACATTTTATTTACCAGCCAGGCATCACATTAGACACAAAAAAGAGTCCGGTTTTACAGATCAAGAAACATTCAGATTAAAGAAAATAATGAGCAAAGTCAGAAAATAATTCTGAACAAATGATGAACAGCAGCATTTTAATAATTCTTATAGTCTTTTTGTACACGCTTTTAAACCTCTCACTCACCATGGATGCTTTTAAAATAGCATCAAACCTGAACGGGGCCAGAGAGGCTGTGAAACGTGCACTGGTTTACCAAACCATAAAGTATAAAAAAAATTGACGTTTTATTTTTACAAGAGACACACAGTGATCCATCCAATGAGGGAGTGGGAAGGGGAGGCCTTTTTTAGCCACGGCACCTCCCAGAGTGCAGGAGTGGGACTCCTCTTCTCTAAAGCTTTTACTCCCAGCCACATAGAGGTGCAACACATTGTTCAGGGAAGGTGTCTTTTAGTCAAAGCCGGGTTTGAACATTTTAATGTAATTTTTATTAATATTTATGCTCCCACTGCCAATGCAGAGAAACAACGTTTTTTAGACAAAATTGGGGAAAGGTTGGGAGATTGTGGGTTTGTAGATTATGTTTTTATAGGAGGGGATTTTAATTGTACTGAAAACGAGTTTTTAGACCGCAATCATGCAGAGCCTCATCCAGCAGCCCAGCGCGCTCTGCGGCAGCTGGTCTCGTCTCATGGCCTGGTGGATGTATGGAGGAGGATGCACACAGGCTCCAGACAGTACACGTGGTCCCACTGTAAAGAGAATCTAATTTCTTTGGCTCGCCTTGACCGGTTTTATTGTTTTAAACATCATTTTAATGTGTTTAAAGCCTGTCAGATTTTACCAGTAGCTTTTACGGATCATTCGCTGGTTTTAGGTAGTGTTTTTATCAGAAACATTTTACCTAGGAGCGCCTACTGGCATTTTAACTCCGTTTTAACTTATGACCGTAGTTTTAAAGAGATTTTGAGTTATTTTATGAAGGTTTTTAGACAGAGGAAGGGTGATTTTACTTGTCTGCAACAGTGGTGGGACCACGGGAAAGTACAAATAAAACAGCTGTGTCAATAGCACACGCTCAATGTTACTCGCAACATCACAAGATCTATCAAAGATCTGGAAACTGATATAGTGGAACTAGAGCACCTCAGTGAAACCACAGGAAATCGAGAGCACATTGAAGCCCTCAAATCTAAAAGGTTAGTTTTAACAAACCTGCTGGACGCAAAAGTCCAGGGTGCGTTGGTCAGGTCCCGGATGCAGAACATCACAGAGATGGATGCACCTTCCAGCTTCTTCTTCAGCCTGGAGAGGAAGCACGGGCAGAGAAAACTCATCCACTCTCTGTTGTCGGACCGGTGTCAGGGCAGCAGCTGAGCGAGCCGAGCCAGATCAGGAGGAGGGCTGTGGAGTTTTACTCCTCGTTATTCAAAAGCGAATACGAGAGGAACGACGAGCTGTTCAGGGAGTTCTGCAGTGGACTACCCCAGGTCTCTGAGGAGACTAACGTCGACCTGGAGCGCCCCCTTGGGCTTCAGGAGCTCCACACAGCCCTCCAAAACATGCAAGGCCAGAACGCTCCCGGCGTCGACGGACTCACTGTGGAGTTTTATAAGGCCTACTGGGACATCCTGGCAGAGGATCTGCTCCATGTCTTCAGTGAAAGCCTGACCACTGGTTTGCTCCCGCTGTCGTGCCGCAGAGCGGTCGTCACCCTCCTGCCCAAAAAAGGGAACCTGCAGGAGATGAAGAATTGGCGCCCGGTGTCCCTTCTCTGCACCGACTACAAAATCCTCTCCAAGGTCCTGGCAACCAGGATGAGAGAAGCAATGGAACAGGTCATCCATCGAGACCAGACTTATTGCATCCCCAGCAGGTCCATGGTAGATAATATCTACCTGATTCGAGATGTTTTGGAAGTCTCCAGTTCATTGGGTCTGAACACAGCGTTGGTCTCACTTGACCAAGAAAAGGATTTCGACCGCGTTGAGCACAGCTTCCTCTGGGAAACCATGGAGGGGTTCGGGTTCAGTGCTGGTTTCATAGCCAAGATCCAGGTGCTGTACAGTAACATTGAGAGTGTGCTGAAAGTCAACGGTAGCCTGTGCGCTCCTTTTAGGGTGTATAGAGGTGTTCGGCAGGGCTGTGCGCTCTCTGGAATGCTCTATGCGCTCTCCCTGGAACCCCTCCTTAAAAAGATCCGATCGAGTGTTTGTGGTTTAGTTTTACCTGGTTTTAACATGTAGATGAACAGATGCTCAGATATATTCATCAATTAACGCGGATTCCTCATTTTTCTGAACTGAATAAAACGTGCATTGAATTTAAGGAAATGCAAACGTGAGACGTCATTTATGTTTGACCCATCAAAATGAATGCGGTCATTTATTTACAGAATCAAAATTTAACATCAAACATTTACATTAATTTGGCAAATTATGAAAATAACAACATAAGCAATCAATCAGGAAAAATCATACGGCCATGATTTTTCCGTTGCTTCACCACAGACATTTATGAAACTGTACAATTATGATCTTTTACCCACACGGATGTGGATGAGCATTTTACACAGACATTTCTAAATATCTGGAAGTATATCTACTTGATAGAAAGTTTAAAGATGGGAAAGAAGTTTAGAGAAGAGTAAAAGATGGGGTTTGAGGGAGTGTGTTAACAGAACGGCACTCTCTGGGCTTTCTTCAGCTTTTCTTACGGTACACTTCGGTGGTGGAATCGACTCTTTTACCTGGAGATGTCTCAGGCGAGATTCCGTTTAACGCACCCTTCAGCGTCTCCGTAGGATGCTGTTACTCCTCCGGAGTAGCGGCGAGACTGTCCGACACAAGCTAACCTCAGTGGAAAATGTTATAATCCCATGAACCTCGGAAGAGCTCTGTTGTCATGTCAGGATCATCCCGTCTCTCACAGAACTGAACAGAACTGTCCCAGAACTG
>NW_023618892.1:4300-21266 GCF_014905685.2 Nematolebias whitei
GAGGAGCAGCATTTGAACCAAAGTGTCCAAAAGGAGGTCTTGAAGTACTTTGGAGAGCATGCACTGTCCAGGAAGGAGAGTCCACTGCTATGGTGGAAATCAAATGCAGCACACTATCCAACACTCTCAAAGCTTGCAAAGTCCTTTCTGTGTATCCCAGCAACATCTACGCCATCAGAACGGCTTTTTTCTGCAGCAGGAAACATTGTATCGAAGCGCAGGGCAAGACTCAGTTCAGAGCATGTCGACATGCTCACTTTCCTCCACTGCAACCATAGGCTCCTTTAAAGACTTGAGCCACGGTCAAACACATACACACTTGTATGTTGAGACATTTAAGAAAGGCATATTGATGCTACTTGCAAGAATACGTTCAGTATATGTTGGCTATGAAAAATAAAATCTTTCATTTTACCCTATATTCATCCACTCACCTGCTCACACAGACATGTTCGTGCTGCTGCTGTTCAGTTTTGGTACTATTAGTAATTAGTTTATTCTTAGTTTAGTGTATTTCTTAGTTATCTTAGATCTTATTATTGTTTTTCTTTACATTTTATACTTTTGTTGGATGTAACTTACCCTGTGTACACAATTTCATTCCACCACGTGCACCAAATATGTAAATGACAATAGAAACTTTGATCCTTGAAAACGCACAAGTGGATTTTGTTATACCTCAGATTTTCAAGTTGAATTTATAAAGGGCAGTGTTTACTGTTTTTGCTTTAATTTGTTTTCTATTTCATGTTAATGTACTTTTTTCACTTCTCTCTTCTGTTTTTACATTTGAGAAAAAAGGAAGTTTTGCTACACTTCAGAGAAATGGAAGTTCAACATGTTATTACATTTTAAAATAAAATATTTTAAAAAGAGGAATTAAATGGATTATTTACTTAATGTTCTTTTTCGTGTATTTAAATGAGTGGTTACTGCAGAACATGACAAATTTTGTTTTCGATTACTCGATTAATCACACTAATATTCTATAGATTCCTCGATTACTACAATATTCGTTTACAACAGCCCTAATTTCAATTGATGAAATAAAATATTTGTTGGGTGACCATAGCACTTCATACTACTAATAATTCTTATAGCTCTTTTTTTTGTAAAAATAAAAATAGGGTTTGTAATTGTTTTGCATGCTTTTCCCCAAACTTCATTACAATAGATTCAATATGGAACAATTATTACATTATACAATTTATACAAAGCTTTGTCATTCAAAAACTCTTTTCAGAATCAGAATAAACTTTATTGGAATTGCACCAAGATACAACGCGAATATGTACGTACAGTCGTCCGAAGATGGGCGGAGTGCACAAAGTTGCAGCTAAAATAATTAGCACGACCTTCTTATTCTTATTTAGAATAATATTTTGCTTAGATAAGAAAAGGAAAGAAAGCATGAGGAGAGACGGTATAAAAAAAAGATCTCTGAAACCATGTCCTAGACAGGGCACAATTTGAGGCATCGAAAAAAACTACCACAGCAAAGCAACATAAACAGACGTTATACATGTACATATAGGCGGTGAAAACATTGAATTTTTAAGGGAAAGTCGTAGCATAGTCCAGAGCCCCCCCCTCAGCCATTGTCCAGAGTGACGTTCATCTTCAGCTCAGTTGAGGCTCTGTTACATGTCCACGGCCTTGAGGAAGGGAGGGGTGAGGAAACAGTCAAAGCATCTTTGTTGTTTTCAAAACATTCCAGGAGGAGTTGAGATAAGTCCGGCATCAAGGCCACAGTTTGGGTCAGGCAGAACTCGTAATTGTTGTTTCTGCCTTTAAAGTCTCGCTGGTACATATTCTCTGATGGAAACTCCAAATCAGCCGAATTGATCCTTTACTCCAAAAGTCGCGCTCACAGCTTCTCTAGATTATTCTACCATTCATGAGAGCTGGCAGGGAGAACACGGTCCTGATAACAGCTGCTCCAATTCCCTGTCACAGCTCCATATTCAGTCTGAGCACTGTCAAGCTTCAACACCTCCACACGAATTTGTAGACAACCAGATTTCACCAACCCAAACAGTAGAATCTAGATGTCATCATGAATCCAATTTGTCCTTTAGAGATCAGAGGGTCCTCCTTACCCTGACTCCTGTTGGGAGAAGTTGATCAATTTTGTTGAGAGACCAGCTGATCCTTCCAATTAAGAGGTATGCAGGAAAAAAAAAAAGAGAGGCTTTTTAAGGGTTCACAGGACAAAAGAGCACAGCAGGGAAGCGGGTGGTGGGGAGAGAGGGAAAACATGTCTGGTTTCACCGTAGAATAGCAAGAAAAAAAACTTCTTTTTTTTTTTACTTTATACAGTAATGCAATTGATTGTTATTTTTATTTTTAAGTAATTTACATGAGATTTCCACGTCAGCTTCTCATCGATAATGACACCCCAAAATTTTATTTCATTAACAACGAATTTCAATGCTGTCAATTTTAAAGTTGTTGTTTAAAGTTAAAACTATTAATATTGACAAAGTTGAGAATTTTATGTTTATTTGACAGTGATTTCAATTTTTTTGAAGGCTAAATACAAATAAAAGGTGAACATTAATTTATTTGTATAGTTTTGTAGTTTTTCTGAGGCTTTTATATATATATCGATATCGAATTATATCGTTATCGACCGAAATTAAGAGATATATCGTGATAATATCCTGATGCATGCTCAACAATCCAGGTAGAAAAATCTAAAAAAGTGTGGTGTACCGCAAACCCACCCACACAGACCAGTATTTGCAGTTTGACTCCCATCACCCTTTGGAGCACAAGTTAGGAGTCATCAGGACTCTGTATCACAGAGCAGACAGTGTCCCCACTAGCTCAGGAGCCAGGCAGAAGGAGAAATCCCACACAAGACAGGCTCTAGAGCAATGTGGATATCCTAACTGGGCCTTCCTGAAAGCAGAGAAGAAACCCAAACAGGACTCCAGTCAGCCAACAGGTGAAAAGGAGGAACCCAGACCCAGACCAGTGGTCATTGTTAAGGGGGTATCAGAGAAACTGAGACGTTTATTTTCTAAACATAACGTCCCAGTGGCTTTTAAACCCCAAAATACATTACGGCAAAGACTGGTTCATCCCAAAGATCCAGTCCCCCGGCACAAACAGAGCAATGTTGTGTATGCTGTTCAGTGTCAGGAGGGCTGTGATCAGTCTTACATCGGGGAAACAAAACAGCCACTGGCCAAAAGGATGGCCCAGCACAGAAGATCAACATCATCAGGCCAGGACTCTGCGGTCTACACTCATCTCCAGGCCAGCAGTCACTCTTTCAGGGATGAAGATGTTCACATCCTGGACAGAGAGGAACGATGGTTTGAGAGAGGAGTAAAGGAGGCCATCTTTGTGAAAAGAAATCATCCATCGTTAAACAGGGGCGGAGGCCTCCGGGTTCAACTGTCCCCCTCTTACAATGCTGTGATTGCTAGTATCACTCAGCCCTCTGTGAACAGTAAACAGCCATCAGTGTGCTAATGATCCATTGTTAGGCTGATGGTCCTTCTTGAGCATGTGATCAGCTGGTTTTGGTTGTCAGCAGCAAAACTGGTTGATCCACTCTGAGATGGTGCTATTTAAGAGACTGAGCTGAATACAGCTCCTCAGACTGAGGAAGTCTCTCGGATGAGAGACGAAACGTTTCTACATTTTTTGTTGATTTGCTTTGTTTTGTTTTTTCTTGAATGTCCAGAGGACCAGATTTAACTTTTTTAGATATCGTGATAATAGTTTTGGTCATATCGTCCAGCCCTACTTCAAACATATTGGCAAGCTTGAAAACATTGCTTCAGGCACATTGGCAAGCTTAAAAACAAAACTGCAGACATACTGCAAGCTTGAGAACATCCCTTCAGACAGTGTCAAGCTTGAAAACATCACTTCAGATGTAGTGGCAAGCTTGAAAACATCCTCTCAGACACATTGGTAAGTTTTAAAACATAGTTTCAGACATATTGACAAGCTTGAAAACGTCCCATAAAGTCACATTGGCAAGCTTGAAAACATCGCCTAAGACACATTGGCAAGCTAGAAAACATCCCTTAAGACATCGTGGCAAGCTTGAAAACATCCCTTCAGACATATTGGCAAGCTAGAAAACATCACTTCAGACATAGTGGCAAGCTTGAAAACATCACTTCAGACATAGTGGCAAGCTTGAAAACATCACTTACGACAGGGGCAAGCTTGAAACCATCCCTTTAGACATAATTTACAAGTTTGAAAACATTGTTTCAGACACATTGACAAGCTTCATAACATCCCATAAAGTCACATGAAAGAAGTGGATGGCTCTTCATCCTGGCCTGTGGCAGTGGGTGCTCCAAAATATTTCAGAAGTGCCGCTGAATTTGCATCAGATGTATAAAATTATATATTTTTTATGTTTGGTATTTTGAATACCAAACATAAAAACATACACCTTTAACCGTGTCATCATTAAACAGTCATAATTATATCCCTCATGGTGGTTATTTAATAGGCTATAAAACCTTTGTTGCAGCCTTATGCAATAGAGTAATTATGTAAGGCTAACATAGTTTTTCTCAACTAATGTGATTAAGGGACTGTTAAACTGACATAGCAAATGACAAAAACAACTAAGCCTTTTTTTTTAACCAAGCCTACATTCCATTCTACATTTCCAATTTATGAAATTCATAGTAGGAGAACTTATTGTTGGTGTGCACAGAAAGCTCAGGATTGACTGCACGAGACAGTAAAAATTCAAATAAGCAATCAAACTGTTTTTTTTTTTATTAAAATAGAAAATGTATATATTTAATAATGAGCTATAAGTCTGTCTTTGTTTAGGAGCATTAATCAAAGTACTTCACTATAAAAGCACAGATTTTTTGTGTGACAGCCAGGGTTCTGTATTATAACACAATCTCTGCCATTTCTAACTAAGCAAACCGTGCGAAAATCTATCTTCCTCAGTCCATCACTCAGTACAAACTGGGACGCAAGAGGGATCCATCTTAGATGGCGGCCGCGATGAAACACTAGCGCCTCCAATGGACCGTCAGTCTTCGAGTTCCAGTCATCCAAAGTACATCACAAAATCATTGCCTTTAGAAAATATAGTGGCCCATTATTACTTTTCCATGTTGTTTGTTTAGTTTAAGAAGAATGTCAATCTTCAACACGGTAATATTTTCCACTGTTAACAAAATATGTCATCCTAAGTAGCTAACCAGTTAGCATTAGCAAGCTACAACCTACACATTTCGCACAAGAAATGACAGTGACACACAGCTCTTACATTTATCTTTTGCTCGTTTCTCCTCTTCTTCTTTTCTCGTTGTCCTAAACTGCGCACCTGATGGCTTTGACCTTTTCCTTTCCATCTTCCATAATTTGCATTTAAGCGGAACAGGTTAATCCATTCCGTTTGAAAGGCGGCTCCTTATATGGGCGGCAGGGGCGGCATAACACGGCATAACCCCCCCCCCCCCCCCCCACACACACACACACACACACACACCCGCCGGCGCCCACGATCGATGAAGACATTGTAATAATATAATAATTATATGTTTGGTATCACGAACACACCAATCAACTTCTTTTTGTAATCATAGCTTATGAAATTTATGGATTTGGTACAATTTCAAACTGCACAGGAGATGTTCAAAGCTAAAATTAATATGGTTCCAAAGAATATTCAAAACTTATTCAAGAATAGGGAGTGAAGGTACAAACTAAGAGGAAACTGTAAGTTAAAGCAGCCCTGTGTTCGCAACACTCTTCACCGCATGTGCATGTCAGTTCATGAAGTGATTTTGTGGAATGGCTTAGCCAGAGAGATTAAGCATAGTAAAACTATTGCACAATTCAAGAGAAAATACAAGGATTACAAAATGAATGTGTATAAAAACAAATGAGACAAAATGAAGTTATTCCTATTGTTAATTTGTTAATCCGTGTGCTTGTATATTAAGTTTTGATCTGTAGGTGATAAGAGTAAATTTGTATCTGCAGGTATATTTATGTATGTGTAGGTATACGAAACTGCATGCATTGCTGCATGTATACAGTATGCTGCAAGTATCCATGCATGTATGGGTAGAAACTAGAATCAGTTTCTACAGTATAGGAAGGGTTCTCGGAGCGGTTCTGGAGAATCTGACAACTTGTGGATCTGTGTGACAGCAGCAGGCTGACAGGAAGTGACAAAGAAAAAAGAAATGCAAATAAACCAACAGAAATAATGAGCTGAGGAGAAGCTGCAGGCAGAAGTGAAGGTGTGTGAACGTGGGTTTGTGACGGAGGGGTGCCAGTGTGTGTGTGTGTGTGTGTGTGTGTGTGTGTGTGTGTGTGTGTGTGTGTGTGTGTGTGTGTGTGTGTGTGTGTGTGTGTGTGTTTCAGTGTATGTGAGTGAGTGAGCTGTGATATTTTCTCTGCTGCATTTTAAATCAGTATCTTGCAGCAGTCAGTGCACCTTTCTCTTCAGATTCTAAAGAAATTTGTGATTTTTTCCCAAGTTCTCTGTCTCTGTGTTGTTAATCGTCCTCTGGCAATCTAGTTGTTGCCTAGCAACACAAACAACAGGAAACACTCTCCAAGTGTATACAAGCAGAAAAATCAATAACGTTCCTGACTTGATTGTGTGGAGCTGCAGAGGTTGTTAGAATCACGTGCAGTTCTCAGCAGCTTCTTTCATTTTAAGGAATAGTGTCTGTAAATGGGCAGCACGGTGGCACAACTGGTAGAGCTGCTGCCTCTCAGCGAGCAGGTCCCTGGTTCAAACCCCGGTCCAGGGGCCTTTCTGGGTGGAGTTTGCATGTTCTCTCCGTGCATGCGTGGGTTTTCTCCGGGTACTCCGGTTTCCTCCCACAGACCAAAAACATGCATGTTAGGCTGATTGGTAACTCTAAATTGTCCCTAGGTGTGAGTGAGAGAGTGAATGGTTGTTTGTCTCGTTTGTCTCTATGTGGCTCTGTGATGGACTTGCGACCCGTCCAGGGTGTACCCCGCCCCTCGCACAGTGATTGCTGGACATGGGCACCAGCGACCCCCGTGACCCAAAATGGAATAAACGGGTAAAGATAATGGATGGATGGATGGATGTCTGTAAATGAACCTTTGCAACGTGAAACATGTTAGTTAACAGGAAGAGAAAATAAAAACGTTATTTTTCAAAGTGATACTTTAAGAAAAGTAAAAGATGCATAAATGGAAATGTAAATTTTTCTTTACTGCTGTCTGGTGTGTCAAAATGAGCTGATGACCTCACATTCAGATCACAGCCTGTCCAATGGGTTGTATCCTCACATCACCTGGTCCTGTTTGCACTGTGCTGTTTTTAAGTGAAATCAAAATAGTCCTGTTACAGTTCAGCTGTTTGTCTACATAACAATGTTCAGATTCTCTAACAATAAAACCTTTCAGACTCAGGTGACAGAGTGGGAGATTTTCATAACTTTCGGCATCATTTCATGGAAAAACACAACTTAAAAGAAAACACACATGCACACTACAGTTGCAGTAATTGTTTTCGTCTCAGGGATGAGCACCCTTCCAGCCCACGTCTAACCGGTAATTGGACCTCCCTAGACTCCTGAGTATTACCCAAGCAATACTACGGTCAGGCCCTCTTAGGCTGGGTTTGAGAGAGATTCGACTAGGCACTAGCAACCTTCATCTGCGGGACACACCTCTTTTTCATTTCACGGCTCCTAGGGTCAAGTAGCCATGACCCCCAAGTTCGACGCAAAAAATCCCACATTCCCGGTGCCCTCTCTCTCTGTGATGTATGTAATTGGAATCCGACCTAGTGTTTTTCAAGCAATCAGAGATGTTTGTAAAAATCCAAAACTAAGTAACTGTTCAAAACCTCCCAAAATCTCAGAATCAAGCACACTTCCTGAATAGGTTCAACAATGAGCGTGTACCATTCAGATGCCATCAGGTAAATGAGTCAAACACTCATATGATTTTCATGCTTTGCAGTTTTAATCATAAATTTGCGTAAGGTTACATTTATAGCTTCCAAAAATCCAGTAGCAGTGCAAGCAAGTGCGTTTAAAAAATGCAGTTATAATGAATGAAATAAAAATAAGAAAAACAGGTGAAAATCCAAATTCCTCTAGGTGTGGATGCACCATCTCTTATAATAATCACTTGTCATCGGCCTACACCCTAACTGTACAGTTCCTAGAAAAAACACAAAATGCAACCTATAATTTTTAAATCAGATAAAATGGTTCAAAAAGGCTGGTTCCTACCGCATATCCCATGACTGGATCCATTTTACAGGAAAAAGGAGAACAATTCCTACAGCCTTTGTTTAAAACTGTCGTCAAATCTAAATAATTCCAATCAGAGACTTGTTCAGCGTTATCTGGGGTCAGTCCTCTTGAAGGGCGATCATGTGCTGCTGAGCGGTTCTTCATTGCTTTCAGTGTTCATCTTCTGTTCTTGTTTTTTCAGCTCTTCTGCTGCCAAAATCTTCTTTCTTCAATCTTAAGATCTGATCTAAGTCTGCAGGGCTTGATGATCGTGTTCCTCTTCTACCCAAAATGACTGACCAACTTTCCTCTGCTATCTTGTCTTCTTAAACTCATCTCTTGTCTCTGATTGGCTCATTTCTGACCTAATCATCCATTCCCTGACTGGCTCATTAATGATATAACATCCATTTTGAAAACTTGTCAACCATTTTAAAAACTTTTCATCAACCAGCACAGTTTGGCCCCTTTTTGTCAGCTTGTGGTTTTTATGCAATAGCTTTTCTAGGCAGCATACCTCCACTTCCTTTCTATTGTAAGCTCATGACAGGTGTTCTGCCTAACTGTCTCTTGGATTGTTGCAACTTTGTTCACGTCCTCCTATCTGGCAGCCACTTCTATTATTTCTCAACTATCAACCTTTAATCTTAAATGTAAAAACACTTACTAATAGAGATATAAACTCATAAAACCTTCATGATTACCAAGTTGAAAATAACTTCTAAAATTACTTGACTTGACAATTAAAAGTGAAAGCCTGATCTAACATTTACAATCACTTAATGAATACTTCTTTGATCACAAGATAGATTATATAGGATATTTTTGATTACATAAAATATCATAATAATATCTGATTGTTTTTACACCTTGGCAGACAGACATAAAATCTTTATTTTAATCAACACACCTACAAAACTTATTTTATTGATCAATCATTAATTTTTAAGATTTCTTTCTTCAAATGTCCACATCCACCAGACATGGGCAGTCTGACCTCAACATCTCTTTTCATCCACCTAACTTGACATCAGTCAATGTTTATTTTTCACATGTGCAAGTAAATAAATAATATTAATTATGGTGGAAAGTGCTTTTTATGCTTCTCACTATTGTTAACCTATCAGGTCTTATGACACAAAACTACAGCAGGTTCAGTCTCTTATGTGGTCTTACCTAAACAGCGACTTCAAAAACACCATTACTATGTGAACATGCAATGTTTGTACATCAGAATTATAAAATCTATAGCAGTTCCAGGAGATTGTTCACATTTGGTCTTCTTCAATTTATAAATTGAAGAAGACCAAATGATGGAAGCTGAAAAAGCAAGAATACACAACTTCTCTTCCTCCACCATAAACCTCAGCACTGGCTCCCCTCAGCGCTGTGTGCTGAGCCCTCTCCTGTTCACTCTGCTCACGTATGATTGTGCACCTACCCATCCAGGCAGGAGGTGGAACACCCATAGGCGTAGCCAGGATTTTATGAGGGGCGGTTCGTTTGAAGAAAAAGTGGACCTGTAGGACTACTCTGATTGGTTCATTGGCGGTGGTACACATAACTTCAAATGTGTAAACAAGCTAATTAGCTAGCTAGTTAAAACACTGCTGTGTGAGGTAAATCTGTGTTACCAAATAGGCGGTTGTGAGTGGAGAAAGAGCAACACACTGAGAGGGGAATAGCGTGTGTGTCCAGTCTTCTATTCAGAACTCATCCCAGACACGAACGAACACTTCGGTACTCCCGAGTCCCGCCCGAACATACACAAAAAAAAAAAAAAAACACCGAAGAAGAATGAAAGACGTCATCCTCTTAAAGGCACAGTACCACTCCTTAACTCTAACAACATAAATGCAAACTAAGCCCGCAAATAATAACATTACTTCAATTGCAAAAATAACTCATCTTTTTACTTTGCTTTGTTAGACATTGTTTTTTATGAATGAAATTACTTCACCTCGCAGTTCTATATCTCGCGGGAGTTGTAGGTGGGACTTCATTGGCAAAGTGGGCGGTTCGTTCGAACCCCCCGAACCCCCCCTGGCTACGCGCATGAACACCTGGAGAGCTGGTGCAAAGAGAATAATCTACACATCAATTTGAAGAAGACAAAGGAGATGATTGTGGACTTCAGAAAGAACAAACACATCGTCACCCCCCTGAACATAAGAGGATCTGCAGTGGAAGTGGTCTCCAGCTACAAGTACTTGGGTGTACACCTGAATGACAACCTCAGCTGCAGCAACAACACCACCAGCTTGATCAATAAAGCTCATCAGGGACTCTACTTCCTCAGATGGCTGAGATGAGCTGGTCTGGGAAGCTCAGTCCTCACCTCCTGCTACAGGTGTACAGTGGAGAGCATCCTGTGCTCCAGCATCAACGTGTGGCATGGAGGCTTCACAGCTGCAGAATGAAATGCTTTGCAGAGAGTGGTGAAGGCTGCACAGAAGTCTGTTGGAGTCAGTCTCCCCACTATTAAAGACATTTACACCTCCAGATGCAGGAAGAGGTCCACCTGCATCATGAAGAACACCACTTACCCAGCACACACACGTTTTGCCTTGCTCCCCTCAGGAAGGAGGTTAAGGAGCATTAAGTGTAGAACCACTAGACTGAGGAACAGCTTCTACCCTGAAGCTGTTAGACTCATGAATCTCTAACCAGGATAATCACTGTGAAAAATCCCATCATGTTGCTGCTGATCTGTTTCAATGTTGCTGCTGATAGGTTTCATGTTGCTGCTGATCTGTTTCATGTTGCTGTGTTCATTTGTGCTCATCTGCTCACACTCATTCAACCTTTATTTAGACTGGTAAATCCCATTGAGCCTCGAGGACTCATTTACAAGAGAGACCTGATTTCAACAAAGAAAGATGACAACAATGGACAACAGCAACAACAATAAACAATTATAAAAAGTCATACTGCTGTCATGAACCAGAGGCCGGATCGCAAACAACAACAACAACCACTGAGAGGGTTAAAAGATTTATTGTGAAATAAAGTAAAACTCTGGAGTAGGTCCGGTTCTGGGCTGGTTCCGATCTTCTGATTGGTAGTTCGTGATTGGGTAGTGTTGTAGTGGCGGGCTGCCAGTAGAAGTAGAACTAATGTTAAGGTCCACTGGAACGGAGTCCAACAGGCTTGTAACTAAAAGATAAAGGTTAGTAGATGCAGGGGGAAAGAGACTAATTGGGGAAATGAATCTGTGGGAATCAGATTCAGGGATAAGGATAAGTCCGTGATACAGAATGAGCTTGACCTTTAATCCGTGATCCAAAAAACAGTCAGAAGGGAAAGGCAGAGTTCATACCGTGAAGTCAGTTGTTCAGCAGAAGTATCCAGTACGTGATCCAAAAAGAGAGTCAAAAAACAAGAGCATGAGTCGGTACCTGATCAGATGAGCAAAAGCAGACGAGGGCTGAGGCAAAAACGTGGTCGTGGTCAAGGCAAGGGTCATGAACGTGATGAGTCAATCAATGGAATGCTGGAAAGTCTACTGCTGATGAGACAGGATAGAGAATCTGGCCCAGACTGAGAGGAATGAGTGAACTTAAGTACTGACTGGACCAGGTGGTGGAGCTGTGGGATAATGAGCGGTGACAGGTGACATGAGTTGAGTGATTACTGAGTGTGCAGCATGACAAAGGAGCTGACAGAGAGCAGAGCTATGACAGAACCCCCCCCTCAAGGTCCGGCTCCTGAAGGACCACCAGGCTGGAGAGGGTTCAGTCGATGAAAGTCTCTAATGAGGGTTTTGTCCAGAATATTGCGTGAGGGCACCCAGGAACGTTCCTCCAGGCCGTACCCCTGCCAGTCTACCAGATACTGGAGTCCTCTCCCCCACCTTCTGGATCGAAGAAGGCGTCGGACCGTGTAGGCTGGGCTCCCCTGAATGAGTCGGGCGGGTGGTGGGAGGTCGGTGGTGGGTCGAAAACGTGGCAGGACAAATGGCTTGAGTCTTGAGACATGAAACGTTGGATGAATGCGCATGGACCTGGGTAACTGTAAGCGAACAGAGACAGGATTGATTATTTTGGTAATCAGAAAAGGACCAATGAAACGTGGTGCTAGTTTCTTAGATTCCACACGGAGAGGAAGGTCCTTGGTGGAGAGCCACGCTTTCTGGCCCACCTTGTACAATGGTTGAGGCGTTCTCCTGCGGTTAGCCCCCCGAACGTACCTTTTGGTGGCCAAAATTAGGGCTCTCCTGGCTTTTCTCCAGACTCGCTGGCAACGTAAAATTGCGAGTCGTGCAGAGGGAACCCGAGCTTCTCTCCCCTGGACTGAAAAAACAGGGGGTTGGAATCCAAAGACAACATGAAAGGGTGAAATACCTGATGTAGAGGATGGAAGAGAGTTGATTGCTTGTTCAATCCAAGGGAGGTTGGACGTCCATTTCCTCGGGTCCCCCTCGCAGAGGAGCCGAAGCTTGGTCTCCACCTCCTGGTTGGTACGCTCAGATTGTCCATCCGTTTGGGGATGAAAACCTGACGAGAGGCTGACCAAGATCCCTAGCAGGTTGCAAAACTCCCTCCAGAACTTGGAAATGAATTGGGGACCTCGGTCAGACACAATGTTCTGGGGGAGCCCATGGAGCCTGAAAACCTCCTTGGCCATGATAACGCTGAGCTCCTTGGAAGAAGGTAACTTGGGGAGAGGAACCAGGTGGACCATTTTAGAAAAACGGTCCACAATGGTCAATAACACTGAATTACCTTCAGAAGGGGGTAATCCAGTCACAAAGTCCATAGCAATATGTGACCATGGGCGTGAAGGAATTGGCAGTGGTCGTAGCAGCCCGGCAGGTGGGCGATTGGAAGACTTGGCACGATTGCATTCGGGACATGACTTGACAAAGTGCTTGGTGTCCTCCGTAAGCGTAGCCCACCAGAATCGGGCGCGAATGAGTTGGAGGGTCTTGGTGATTCCTGGGAGACAGAACAACTTTGATGAATGGCATAATTCAAGAACCTCTTTTACCTTTTGATTGGGGACAAACAGGCGCCCCCTAGGACAGGTGGGTGGACGTGGCTCGGAGAGTTGGACTTGTTGGAGATCGAGTTCTAATTGAGTCAAAGAAAGACGTACGGTCTCAGGCAGGATGAACTCGACCTCTTCTGAGGGCCCTTCCTTGACCTCAAAGACCCGGGACAGGGCATCCGGCTTGGCATTCTTGGGCCCGGGTCTGTAAGAGAGGGTGAAACTGAACCGAGAGAAAAACATAGCCCACCTGGCCTGACGGGGATTGAGTCTCTTTGCTGTGCGAAGGTACTCCAGGTTTTTATGGTCGGTCCATACCAAAAAGGACTTCTTCGCACCTTCCAGCCAGTGCCTCCATTCCTCCAGGGCCATCTTGACTGCCAAAAGCTCACGGTCTCCCACGCCGTAGTTTCTCTCAGCGGGGGAGAGTGCCCTGGAGAAGTAAGCACAGGGGTGGATCTTACCATCTGTGCTGCGCTGACTGAGGATGGCGCCCACCCCGGTGCTGGATGCATCGACCTCCACAATGAATTGTTTCTCGGGGTCTGGAGAGTGCAAGATTGGAACAGAGGAAAACAATGTTTTGAGCTTCTGGAATGATTGGTTGGCAACGGAGTCCCAGATGAACTTGGTCTTAGATGAGGTGAGAAAATGAAGAGGAGCTGCAACTGAACTGTAGTTCTTAATGAACCTCCTATAAAAATTTGCAAAACCGAGAAACCTTTGCAGCTGTTTACGATCCTTGGGCTTGGGCCAATCCACCACCGCTGATACCTTCCCGGGTTCCATGGATACTTGACCTGGAGAAATGTTGAACCCAAGGAATGAGGTGGACACTTGGTGGAAAGCACACTTCTCTGCCTTGACAAACAAGTTGTTCTGTAAAAGGCGGGTTAAGACAGCTCTGACATGGCGATGGTGAGAAATGCTATCTTGTGAAAAGATAAGTATGTCATCAAGGTAAACAAAAGCGTAAATGTTAATCATGTCACGAAGGACATCATTAACCAGGGCTTGGAAAACGGCAGGAGCGTTGGTGAGGCCAAATGGCATAACAAGATATTCATAATGGCCATCTGCGGTATTAAAAGCCGTCTTCCATTCATCTCCCCGCCGTATCCTGACCAAATGGTAAGCGTTGCGAAGATCCAGTTTGGTGAATATCTTTATAGGATTCCCTGCTTTCTCCTCCAACAACCTCCACTCTGCAGCTAATCAACTGATTGACTACACCTGTTTCCTGCCATCAAGACTCCACACCCCTGCTCTACTTAAGCCACAACCTGACGTTCAACCAACGCTCGAACATTAATTACCTCTGGTAAACTGTGACAGCCAGTACAATACTAGACTTTGACTCGTCTGCACTAACCTGTCTGTCTTCTCCCTGCTTGTCCAGCTCTGCTCCAGTCATCCAGCTTGTCGGACCTTTTCCTGCCTGCATCTGGTTGCCAACCCTGCACATCGAGATCACACTGAAGGATAACACTCAGACCATTCCACCAACTCTCAGCAACAGTAAGATACTTACCTCTTTGGACCTCCCGGATCTCGTGGACTCTTATCTTCAAGGATCGGCTGTACCCACGTTCACGACAGTAAGGCCTCCTTTATCCATCTTCAAATATTCTGAAAGGATCAACAGACTCCGTTACTCACCGCTCTCCCCTCTCTCTCCCACAGCCAAACACACCAACTACGCTGTAAATAAACTACCTTTTTGTATTCCCTTGTCCTTGTGTTTTTGGTCTGCCATTTGGGGTCATACTTATCAAACACTATGATAATCTTAGCATTTTGGATTATATCAAAAGCAGAGTTCATGAGGGGCAGAGGATACTTGTTCTTTATGGTTATTTTGTTAAGTTCTCTATAGTCAATGCATGGACGAAGTGACCCATCTTTCTTCCCTACAAAGAAAAAACCTGCACCAGCGGGGGATGCTGAAGGTCTAATGATACCAGCTTGGAGGGACTCTGTTATATATTTCCTCATGGACTCTTGCTCGGGACCAGACAAAGAATATAATCTACCCCGAGGGGGGGTAGAACCTGGGATCAGGTCAATACCACAATCGTATGGACGATGTGGCGGAAGGGACGTAGCTTTTGATTTATTAAAGACCTCTTTCAAATCATGGTACTCTTTAGGTACCTGACTTAGATTAGGATAGGTCTCCTCATTGGCTGTGACAAGGGCTGGTGAACTGGGTTGGCTCTGAATACATGTAGAATAACACTCATTAGCCCATCCTACAATCTCTTGGTTCCTCCAATCGATTTGGGGGTTGTGTTTGCGTAACCAAGTGGAACCTAAAACCACTGGGAGTTGGGGTGAATCAATAACAATGAATCTGATCAGTTCCGAATGGTTGTTGGCCAACACCATGGTGACTGGAACAGTTTCAAGACTAGATTGACTTAAAGGATGACCATCTAAAGCGAGGACCTTATGGTTGTTAGGTGATGGAACAATGGTCAGATCTATGGATTTGGCAAAGGTTTTATCAATGAATTCCATGTCGGCCCCTGAATCAATAAAAGCTGAGACGATGACGGGTTGACCACCCTTTATTATGAACTTGACCTTGGACTTGGACATGATAGGTGGAGAGGACTTGATCTTATGACTAAGACTCAACAGGAGCCTCTCTTCTCCTGCTGAGTCTGGTCTTTTACTGGACAATGATGACAATCATGACCGCCTTGACCACAATAAAAACAGAGATGGTACCTCCTCCGACGTTCTCGTTCCTGGGTGGTCAGACGACTTCTTCCTAGTTGCATGGGTTCCGTAGCATACAGAGGATCCTGAGGGCTCTTGGTTTGTTCCATTTTAGGTTCATGATCCACAAGGTGATGTCTGGTTCTGGACATGGCTGTGGCCTTGCCTCGACTCTGTTCACGGTCACGCTCACGCTCACGCAGGCGAAGGTCAACACGGGTGGCCACCTCCTCCAGCTGGCATAGGGATGAGGGATAGTCCATTGTTGCCAGCACATCCTTAACATCTTCATTAAGCCCCCTGAAGAAGGCGTCAGTGAGTGCGTGTTCATCCCAATGACTGTCTGCTGAAACAGAGTGAAAGTGAATGATGTATTTGGTTACAGAATCCTTGCCTTGTTTAATATCAAAAATTCTTCGGGCTGCCTCTCAGGGAGGATGGGGTCAAAAACCCGACACAACTCTTTGGAAAATTCAGAAAAATTACGACATACCACGCCACCTTTTAACCATTCAGAAGTGCCCCACGTCTTGGCTCTTCCAGCGAGAAGTGAGACAGCATAAGCTACTTTAGCATGCTCAGTGGGAAAACATGAAGGTTGCAATTGAAATTGAATGTCACACTGAGTCAAAAATGGTCGACATTGCTCAGGCTCACCTCTGAAATGTTCAGGGGGGGCTAACCGTGGTTCTCTTGGTGCAGGAGTCAACAGGGTTTGGTTGATGACTTGGTTTGACTGTTGGGACAAAGCTTGAAGAGAAACAACCATTTCCTGAAGCCCTTTCTCAAGTTTACTAACAGCCCCTTCTACCTTAGAGCACCACTCTCGGGTTGGTGTTGGATCCATAATGGCCAGATTCTACTGTCATGAACCAGAGGCCGGATCGCAAACAACAACAACAACCACTGAGAGGGTTAAAAGATTTATTGTGAAATAAAGTAAAACTCTGAAGTAGGTCCGGTTCTGGACTGGTTCCGATCTTCTGATTGGTAGTTCGTGATTGGGTAGTGTTGTA
>NW_023618893.1:0-3224 GCF_014905685.2 Nematolebias whitei
CCCCCCCCCCCCCCCCCCCCCCCGAGACGCCAGATGGTGGACCAGAATCACCTCGAAGCCATGCGGAAGTCATTCTCCATGGCCTCTCTGAACTCCTCCCATGCCGAGTTTTTGCCTCAGCGACCACCCGAGCCGCATGTCGCTTGGACTGCCAGTACCCATCAGCTGCTTCCGGGGTCCCACAGGCCAAAAAGGCCCGATAGGACTCCTTCTTCAGCCTGACAGCATCCCTCACCGACGGTGTCCACCATCGGGTTCGAGGGTTGCCGCCGCGACAGGCACTGACAACCTTGCGGTCGCAGCTCTGGTAAGCCGCCTCGACAATAGAGGCACGAAACATGGTCCACTCGATCTCAATGTCCCCCACCTCCCCCGGAACATGTTCGAAGTTCTCCCGGAGGTGGGAGTTAAAACTCCGTCTCACAGGAGACTCTGCCAGACGTTCCCAGCAAACCCTCACAATATGTTTGGGTCTGCCAGGTCTGACCGGCATCCTCCCCCACCATCGGAGCCAACTCACCACCAGGTAGTGATCAGTGGACAGCTCCGCCCCTCTCTTCACCCGAGTGTCCAAGACATGCGGCCGCAGATCAGACAAGACGATGACAAAGTCGATCATCGAACTGCGGCCTAGGGTGTCCTGGTGCCAAGAGCACATATGGACACCCTTATGCCTGAACAAGGTGTTCGTTATTGACAATCCATGACGAGCACAGAAGTCCAACAACAGAACACCACTCCGGTTCAGATCAGGGGGGGCGTTTCTCCCAACCACACCCCTCCAGGTCTCACTGTCATTGCCCATATGAGCATTGAAGTCCCCCAACAGAACAAGGGAGTCCCCAGGAGGTGCACTTTCCAGTACCCCCTCCAAGGACTCCAGAAAGGGTGGATAATCTGAACTGCCGTTATGTGCATAAGCACAAACGACAGTCAGAACCCGTCCCCCCACACGTAGGCGGAGGGAGGCCACCCTCTCATTTACCGGGGTGAACCCCAACACACAGGCACCAAGTTGGGGGGCAATAAGTATGCCCACTCCTGCTCGGCGCCTCTCACCAGGGGCATTTCCAGAGTGGAAGAGTATCCAGCCCCTCTCAAGGAAACTGGTTCCAGAGCCAGAGCCATGCGTAGAGGTGAGTCCGACTATTTATAGCCGGAACCTCTCAGCCTCACACACCAACTCATGCTCCTTCCCCACCAGTGAGGTGACATTCCACGTCCCAATAGCCAGCTTCTGTAGCCGAGGATCAGACCACCAGGGTCCCTGCCCTCGGCCACCACCCATTCCACATCGCACCCAACCCCTTTGGCCCCTTCCACAGGTGGTGAGCCCATGGGAAGGGGACCCAAGTCTCCTCTTCGGGCTGTGCCCGGCCGAGCTCCATGGGTAAAAGCCCGGCCACCAGGCGCTCGCTCGTATGCCCCACCTCCAGGCTTGGCTCCAGAGTGGGGCCCCGGTGACCCACGTCCGGGCAAGGGAACATTAGGTCCGTTTATTTTTCTCATCAAAGGGGTTTTTGGGCTGCACTTTGTCTGGTCCCTCACCTAGCCATGGGTGACCCTACTAGGGGCGTAAAGCCCCTGACAGCATAGCTCCTAGGGTCATTGGGACACTCAAACCCCTCCACCACGGTAAGGTGGCAGCCCATGGAGGGGGACCAGTGGGTCATAAACATATATACATGTTAGGAGGATGCTCGAGAGGAGCAATACATCTGTATCATCTTAGCTTAGCAGTAACTGTGACGCTGTAAGACGCTGCAGGTGTAAGACGCTCTGTGTTCAGGTGCATTAAAGTTGAAATATCTTTAAAACCCCACACCTTATTGTCCTCAAGCTTCGTGAGAAACATCATTTAGATGAGTACTGTTGAACACAAGTAAAAAAAGTCTAGTGGTGATGTTTTTTATTTCTCTATAAAGACAAATAGTGCCGACCTGATGCTGTGTGTTAAAGTGCATTAAAGTTAAAATGTCTTTAAAACCCACAGCTGAATTTACACAAACTTGGTGAGAAACATGCTTTAAATGTGTGGAATTAAAGGAAATCTAGGTGAAATGTTGCTTTTTTGTACATTAGTCTAAACTTTTTTATGTGCATGCAAGTGTGCACACACATGCGCGCACACACACACACACACACACACACCTACACACATCATTGTGTCCCCCCCAAATTATGGATGCTTCTGACGCCCTTGATTTGAAAACATTTGCTCTTTATTTGCCAAAGTTACTCGGGGTGGGGGGGTGGGGGGGGACCAAATATTTTAGCTGTCAAAAATTATCTGTTCCCCCTCCATAACATGCGAACAAATTAATTTACCAGCAAGTCCTTAACTGTGTTTATTCCTCTCATCATGGACAGCAAGTCCTGTGGATTTGGAAATGTTTGCTCTTTATTTGCCAAAGTTACCTGCACAACAATGTGAGATGGCTCAGCAAAGGCAGGGTTTTAGCACACTTTGGTCTATTATGCCCCTTTTCCATTAGTACCGGTACGGGCCGACTGGACCCTACTTGGCCCGGTTCTGAGGCTTTTCCATTAGTACCGGTACTTAGCACCTGTTACTATTTTCAGTACCCTTGGCTCTGTGGTTCTATCCGGAACGAAGAGGTACTAAATTGTTACATCAGAACACTGTTGGTCACTGATTGGTCGGGGGCGGAGTCGGGGGAGGAGTCACTGGATCCTTCAGAAACTTTTCAAAACAGTACTCCGCCATTTGCAATTTCTCGGACTGGAGCAGCGGCTGGACTTATTTTAAAGATTTTAAAAACAATACTGACAACATCTTGGTCTAATGCTGATGTGCTGGAATTTTTTGTGCTTGGTGGCCGACAACATGATTCAGAGCAAGCTGGATGGAGCTCTGCTGGTGTACCCCGATCCTCCATCCGGAGCCTGGAAGCGCCAGGCCGGGTAGGGCGTCATCTCCCCGGCTCCAAGTTCAGCTGGTCACCGCGGAAGATCCATCGATGTGCCGACTCGGAGGCTCGGGTTCCGGATACCAGCCTTGTCAGAGTCAGAGTCAGAGTTTCTTTATTGTCATTCGCACCTCATGTGGTACATGTGGTGGAGCGAAATTATGTACACAGGGTCCCAGTTACATCCAACAATAAAATGTCTAAGAAAAACAGTAATAACATCTAAGATATGAACTAAGAAAAACATCAACTAAATATACACTAAGCACTCATAACATAAAACATTGAACATCA
>NW_023618893.1:3324-6318 GCF_014905685.2 Nematolebias whitei
GAGTTTCTCTCCTCGTGGTAGTGAGCAGACGGAGGAGAAGCGAGGAGACGCAGCAGCAGCCAGTTTGGAGCACAGAAAGACAACTTCAAGGTTGTATTGTACAGTTTAAAATGGATGCATCCAGTTTTTAATATGTTAAAATAACGACTGCATTTAACTAATCCACTGATTATGTTTGTGAATCTGTGACTACTTTATTGACTTCTGAGTTTTCTTCACTTATTAAATATTCATAAATTTGAAGGTGCGTTTGTCGTATTTGATGTGCATGATTTGACTGACCCCTGCAGGATTGAAAAGGTAACTTCAGACTCAGGTGGAGAAATAAGATGGAAAAACACAACACTGGTTGTAGCAGCTCCTGGGACTATTTGTACCAGCTCCTGTATTTGGTGGTAGCAGCTCTTCAGCCTGGTGGTAATATCTCCTGAGCCTGGTTGTAGCAGATCCTGAACCTGGTGGTAGCAGCTCCTGAGCCTGTTTGTAGCAGCTCCTGGGCCTGATTGTCACAGCTCCTGAGTCTGGTGGTAGAAGCTCCGTAGCCTGGTTGTAGCAGCTCCTGAATCTGGTGGTAGCAGCTCCTGAGGCTGGTTGTAACAACTCCTTAGCCTAGTTGTAGTAGCTCCTGAGTCTGGTGGTAGCAGCACCTGAGCCTGGTTGTAGCAGCTTCTGAGTCTTGTGGTAGCAGCTCTTGAGCCTGGTGGTAGCAGCTCCTATCCCATTCCAACATATTACAAATACACTCAGTCAGCGTATCTGAAGTTAACTATGTTGACAGTGTTGGTTCAGAACAACCCAATTAAATTTATTGTGGATTCAGGAGCAAAACAATCTCTGATCATGAAAAAATGTTTTCCTAGCTCTCCACTCCCAAGTAAAATAGTACATTCAACAGGAGCGTCAGGTCAGGCTATTCCTTTTTTTTTTTTTTTTTTTTTTGTGAGCTCAGTTTAAGTGTAGAAACATTGTGAAGTGTTTCAATGAACTTATCATCATCGCTCAATTTTTTTTTAAAGAAAGAGAAGAAAGAAGAATAAATAAATAATAAAAGAGAAGAAGATAAGACGAGAGACCACCATGACAAAACAACATGCACAGCACAATGCCACCCACAATATCACCATGAAACATTCGACATCGCACAAGGAATCATCTAGCTTCCACCACTACCCAACCTAGCGTGCATCTGTCAAAGCACCTGAATCCAAACACCCGCGCAAGCACGCCCGCCACCACCAGATTTCTCCAAAAGAATGCCCAATAGTGGACGCGGGGGCCCACAGACCCGCCCCCCCAGGACACAATGGCAACATAGGGAGGACCGGAGCCACAGACACACAGCGGCCCACAGGCCCGGAGCCCCAAGAGTCTCCCAACAGGGAGAACCGCACCCCCCCAGAGAGGAGCAGAGGAAAGAACCGGGTGACCCCAGCCACCACAATGTAGAGCCTCCAGGAAGCTGCAGTGACGAGCCCACAGGCCCAGCCGGCGACCCATGCCCCCCCAAGTAGATCCGGCCATGGACCCTGAGCCCCAAGCCCCGAGGCCATACCACCCCCCAGCAGAGCCCCGACAGAGCCAGGGCGCCCAGGCCCCGCCAGGCAGCAACCAGGGCGGACCGACATGCACCCCACCACCCAGCCCAGACACCGAGAGCCACCAATGCACCGGTGGCAAGGGGGTCCCCCGCCAAAGGGGGGCATGACCGGGGGGAGTGGGCCCCACACCAAACGTGGGACCCAATTTGATCCAAGAGAGGGGGACCACCAAAAACCCAACCTGAGCAACCAACAGGCACACACAGAAAGCCCGACAGAATCTCTGTCGGGCCGACCGCATGCACCATCTACCTGACAGCGACCACAGGCCGGCCCCAGCCCAAGGGGCAGAGTAGCAGGGAGCCGCAGCTGAGGAGGGCCGGCTCTCACATCAAGAGCTCCGCACCGTAGGCCCAGAGACGCCCCAGCACACCACCCATGCACCCCCCCACACACACAGCACCCCCACTGCAAATGCCACACAGGAAGACCAGCCAGTGCCCGGATGAGGTGAAGCCACGCCCCCAACCGCCGCCCTACACCACCATACTACCATAGCCGACCCCCCGCCGAAAGCCGGCAGCCACCCCGGTCAAAGTGCCGGCCATTGCAACCAGGAACCTAGATTAAAAGAATCGGAACAGCCCAGGAGGAACCAAAGCACCGGCCCCATCACTGACCGCCCCCAAGGCCCAAAGCCCACCCACAGCCCAGACCCCCACAATGCGCCCCCCTCCATCCCCGACCCCTAGTATCACACGGAGAAAGGAGGTGTTTGTGAAAAGGGGAAAAAAATAAAAAATAAATAAATAAATAAATAAAAATAAATAAATAAATAAATAAATCTATATATGCATAAATAAATTATGAACAGACCCACTTCCTCCTCCTTCCACTCGAATATGGTGTTGATGCATGTTGTTATACAGTGCGTTTAAAATGGGGGGATGAGGTGGCGACCGGCACAGACCCACCTCTTGCCCAGAGAGCAGGCGGCGCCCGTTCACCCCTCATCTCCGCCCAGAACCCTAAATGTCTACATGCTACATATGAGAGTGGGCACAGGTCCGGGGAGGTGGAAATGGTAGTACATCCCACCACCTAAGTGCGATCATGTGCCCACTCCAGATCTTATATATGCATGTGTCGTGAGAGTGTTATGGACTTCAGAAGGAACAAAAACACCTACACCCCCCTGAACATAAGAGGATCTGCGGTGGAAGTGGTCTCCAGCTACAAGTACTTGGGTGTACACATGAATGACAACCTCAGCTGGAGCAACAACACCACCAGCCTGATCAAGAAAGCTCATCAGAGACTCTACTTCCTCAGACGGCTGAGGCAAGCTGGTCTGGGAAGCTCAGTCCTCACCTCCTTCTACAGGTGTGCAGTGGAGAGCATCCTGTGCTCCAGCATCAACGTGTGGCATGGAGGCTGCACAGCTGCAGAAAGAAAA
>NW_023618893.1:6418-15006 GCF_014905685.2 Nematolebias whitei
GGAGGTTAAGGAGCATTAAGTGTAGAACCACTAGACTGAGGAACAACTTCTACCCTGAGGCTGTTAGACTCATGAATCTCTAACTAGAATAATCACTGTGAAAAAACATATCATGTTGCTGCTGATCTGTTTCATGTTGCTGCTGATCTGTTTCAATGTTGATGTGTTCAGGCGTGCACATCTGCTCACAGACTCATGTTCATGTTTGTGCTGATGTTCAATGTTTTATGTTATGAGTGCTTAGTGTATATTTAGTTGATGTTTTTCTTAGTTCATATCTTAGATGTTATTACTGTTTTTCTTAGACATTTTATTGTTGGATGTAACTGGGACCCCGTGTACATAATTTCGCTCCACCACATGTACCACATGAGGTGCGAATGACAATAAAGAAACTCTGACTCTGACTCTGACTCTGATAAGTGAGTGTCTAGGTTGTATATTAAAATTAGGGCCCAGGACCCCACCAGCCACGGAGATGGATGATTCTCCCCATAGCTCAGTAGTGCACCTGAACCCCAAAACCCTGTTTGAGTGGTGGTGTGGTGGAGTGGGCGGAGGAGGACGTTGGGATGGGGAGGTGAACTGAGGTGGCAATGCCCCCCCAGGGGACCAGCTCCCCCACTGACCCCAATAGGCACCCCCACTCTCCGAGATCCACCAGGGGACAGAGGCTCTAACAGAGATACCTAGGAGGAGGTGGTCAGGCTATTCCTGAAGCAGTCACAGCTCCCCTAAAAATTATAGATCCTTTTGACCAGATTACACATGAACATCAATTTTTGTTGTCAGCCTCTGGTCCAGTAAACTTGCTGGCCAGGGACTTGATACTAAAATTTAGACTGATGCTCAGTTGTGGCACTGAGGGTCTGCTCATCTCAAAACAAACAGACGATCCAGACACCCTCGTTTCTCTCACACCATATTTACTGTATGTATTTGAGTGGTTTCTGCTAGACCCTTACTACCAGCAGTCTCTCCTTCAAATGGCCAGAGACAGACTCCCACCCACAACTTGTTTCATGTCTGAACAACGTCTACACTGCACTGCTCATGTGACTTCAGATCCTGCTGACCAGCTAGGAGACTCGTTTTTGATGACCCCTGAGACACAACTGACCACTTCGTCCCTCTGTTGGACCTCAGACTCTTGTTTTGTCTTAATTACACTCAAAGACAACATGACTCCTCAGATGTCGTATTTTACTACAGCAGACTCTTTCCCCTCACATTTCTCTGGCAAAACCACCTGACCAGCAGTGGCATTCTTTGGGTTCCCTAGCACTAAAAGCCCACCAGGCTTCAGACTGGGAACCCCATGACAGCTTTTTCTATTCACCCTCTCTCAACATGTACAGACAAGATTTTTGTCATCTGCTGACTGTACGCCCCACAAAATAAGTGATTGACAATAACAAATGACTAACAATGTCCACCTTGTCTCAGGACGACCCAGAATTGGCAGCAGTCCCAACACATCTATGGGCACAGACTAAATATGATGTAGGACTCATAAAAGGCCAGGAATCCATTCAAATTATACCTAAATCCTCATATCGACCGAAAATCCCTCAGTACCCCCTAAAACCTGATGCAGAAAGAGGCATTACTCCTGTTTTTCACTCTTTGATTAAAGCCGGTGTAATTATTCACTGACCATCCTCCTGTTAGGAGTGCGCGGGGAACCCAGATGATATGAGACCCAGAACGAGGCAGACACAGGGGAAGTACAAAAAGAACAGTGTTTATTATGTACAGTGATAATCAAGTCCACACGCTGCTTCTCAGCGGCTCCTGGAAAGAGGGACGACAGGTTAATGTTGGTCCAGAGGAGAAGACCAGAGTGGTTTGTTTGAAGAGCGTTTTTGTCCTTACAGTCCAAATCCGAAGGAGGAGAGCTGGTCCTTCAGTCCAGGGAGAGAGCAGCAGAGGGGAATCCAACGAGGGTCCAAGGGAAACGAGGAAGGCTGGCAACTGGAGGCAAAAAGGCACGAGGGATACCTGACAGGCCGAGGGATCCAAATCAGGTCAGGAGGAGAGTCCAAAAACACGAGGAACCAGGAAACTGGAAAAGAGAACACAGGTGAACAAATTCTTTTCACCTAGACATTTCTAACGCAACAGTACTATACCATGAGAGGTGATATGCTCCAGCGATGAGTCACACTGGACTGCAGCCTTTTGTAGATGGAGAGGCTCATCAGGCTGATGGCCACCAGGTGTTGGCAATCAGCGGCCATCAGCAAGGCAGGCTGCAGGCAGTGGGACCCTTACAGTACCCCCCCTCAAGAATCGCCTCCAGGCGACCTGAGGCGCTTCTCGGGGTGGTCTCTGAAAAACCTGGAGATGAGGCTGGGGTCGAGGATGAAGGACCTGGGGATCCATGACCTCTCCTCAGGACCGTACCCCTCCCAATCGACCAGGTACTGGAAACCCCTACCCCTGCGTCGCACGTCCAAGATGGATCGGACGGTGAACGCAGGGTGGTTGTCGATCAGGCGGGACGGCAGAGGGAGGTCAGACGGGGGACACAAGGGACTGAGGGAAACAGGCTTTACCTGGGAAACGTGGAAGGTGGGGTGAATCCTCATGGCCCTGGGGAGTTGGAGATGGACCGCAGAGGGATTGATGATGCGGGTAATGGGAAAGGGACCAATGAAGCGGGGGGCCAGTTTACGGGGGGTGTCCCACAGCTTGATGTCCCTGGTGGACAACCAAACCTGCTGGCCGACCTGGTAGAAGGTCGTCTCTGAACGGTGGCGGTCAGTGAACAGTTTAGCCTGGGCTGCGGTCCTAAGGAGGGCCGCCTTGGCCTGGCGCCAGACACGACGACACCGCCGGAAGTGATACTGAACGGACGGGACCGAACAGTCGGACTCAGAACTAAGAAACAGGGGAGGAAGGTAGCCGAGGGAAGCTTCAAAGGGGGACATGCCGGTGGCAGAGGAACGGAGGGAGTTGTGGGCGTATTCTACCCAAACCAAGTGCTGGCTCCAGGATGACGGGTTGGACTCGACCAGGCAACGCAGGGTGGACTCCAACTCCTGATTGCAGCGCTCAGCTTGTCCGTTAGCCTGAGGATGGTAACCAGAGGTGAGGCTAACAGACGCCCCGAGCGACTTGCAAAAAGAGTGCCAGACCTGTGAGATGAACTGCGGGCCTCGGTCAGAGACGATGTCAGAGGGAATCCCATGGAGCCTGAACACATGGAGGGTAAGGAGGTGAGCAGTTTCAAGGGCAGAGGGGAGCTTAGAGAGGGGGACAAAGTGAGCGGCCTTAGAAAAACGGTCAACAACCGTGAGGATGGTAGTGTTGCTGTCAGATGGGGGAAGGCCGGTCACAAAGTCGAGGGCGATGTGAGACCAAGGGCGACTAGGGATCTGGAGGGGAAGCAGGGGGCCAGCCAGAGGTTGAGTACCAGATTTGTTCCTGGCACAGAGGGGACAGGCCGAAACGAAGTCCTTGATGTCCCTGGACATGGAGGGCCACCAGAAATGGGTTTTCGTGCGAGCGAGCTGCGGTTGACTCCAGGGTGGCAGGAAAGCTTATTAGAATGGAGCCACTGGAGCACCTGGGACCGCACGCTGGAGGGAACAAAGGGGGTACTGGGGGGACCACCACCTGGATCAGGTTCAGAGAGGAGGGCCTGTTGAACGGTGGCGGTGATGGGCCAAGAGAGTGAACCAACAATACACGTGGTGGGAACAATACAATTAGATACCTCAGGCGAGTCAGGAGTGGCAAACTGCCTGGACAGGGCATCAGGTTTAATGTTCTTGGAGCCCGGGCGAAAAGTCAGGATGAAATTGAAACTGTTAAATAAAAGCGACCAACGGGCCTGACGGGGGGTCAGACGCTTGGCGTTCCTGAGGTAGGTTAGGTTTTTATGGTCCGTCCAAATCAAAAAAGGGGTCTCAGTGCCTTCCAACCAGTGCCGCCATTCCTCTAATGCGAGCTTGACTGCCAACAGCTCGCGGTTGCCCATGTCGTAATTGCGTTCCACTTGGGAGAGACGTCGAGAAAAGAAGGCGCAGGGATGAACCTTATTGTCCAAAGGAGATCGCTGGGAAAGGACCGCCCCTACCCCAGTGTCAGAGGCGTCCACCTCCAGAATGAACTGGTACGTAGGGTCTGGGTGGCAAAGGATGGGTGCGGAGGAAAAGAGAGACGAGAGTCTCTTGAAGGCGGCCTCGGCCTCTGGGGTCCAGTGAAAGGCTCGGGCGCTTGAAGTGAGCTGAGACAGGGGGGCGGCGACACGACTATAATTTTTTATAAATCGTCGGTAGAAATTTGCGAAGCCCAGGAAACGTTGTAACTGCTTCCTGGACTCGGGGGTCAGCCAGTCGACTACCGCCCTGGTTTTCTCGGGGTGGGTTCGACAACGTCCTCCCTCAAAAATGAAACCTAAGAATGAGACAGTGGAGGTGTTAAACTTACACTTCTCTGCTTTAACGAATAACTGATTCTCCAGCAGCCGCTGAAGAACCGTGTGGACATGAGCCGTGTGTTGAGAGGGGTCGCGGGAAAAAAATAAGAATATCATCGAGATAAACGATAACAAAATTACCAATAAAGTCACGTAGGACGTCATTGACGAGCGCCTGAAAAACCGTGGGGGCATTGGTCAACCCAAAAGGCATAATTAAATACTCGAAATGGCCCAAAGGAGTGCGAAAAGCTGTTTTGCACTCGTCGCCCTCCTTAATACGGACGAGGTGGTAAGCGTTTCGTAGGTCGAGCTTGGTAAAACAAGAAGCCGACTGTAACTGCTCTTGTAGAGAGTCAATGAGGGGATGCGGATACTTATTTTTAACGGTTATGTTGTTTAAGCCGCGATAGTCAATACATGGCCTGAGAGTTTTATCTTTTTTAGAAACAAAGAAAAAAACGGCTCCCAAAGGGGAGGTCGAGGGTCTAATAATACCAGAGGCAAGGGATTCGTTAATATAATCGAACATAGACTCCCTTTCGGGACCAGAAAGGTTATAAAGTCTACTTGACGGCAAGGGGGCGCCAGGTAATAAGTCAATCGAGCAGTCATAGGGACGGTGAGGAGGAAGAGACAAGGCACGTTGCTTGCTAAAGACGGCCGCCAGGTCGCGGTATTCAGCAGGAACCAAGGTGAGGTCGATCTCCTCTAGAGGAGGCACGTTCCGAGGGAACTCCTTAATGGCGGAGCGAAGACAGTTGCTGAGACATTTGTCGCTCCATTTGTCAACGCAGCCGCGCTCCCAATTGATAACTGGGTTATGGTTTCGAAGCCAGGGGAAACCTAAAATTACTTGGGGGGTACGAGAATTAAATATAAAGAAATCAGTCATCTCATGATGATTTCCCGAGATTATGACATGTAACTCGGTGGTCTTCAGGTTTATATGGGTCAAAGTGTCTCCTGTTAAGCCGGCGACAGAAATCGAAGGAATCTCGCGAGTGGGTAAATATTCTTTAACTAAATCAGCGCTGATCAGGTTTTGCTCAGCACCCGAATCGATGAGAGCAGAAAACGAAAAGCGACGGTTAGGTTTCTGAATGACCATGGGAAGTAATAGTTTGAATGGGAGGTTAACGCAGACGTTCCCACCAGTAACTCCCACTTTACTGGTGGAAGTTCGCGTTTCCCCGAAACGGACAGTGGGGCAGAAAATGACCGGGATTACCACAATAAATGCAGAGACGGGCAGATACACGCCGCTATCTCTCTGCAGGAGTCAGCCGTGCGTGCCCCGCCTGCATAGGCTCGGGGGAGCGATCCCGTGGGAAGAAAGAAGATGATTGGTTGTAACCAGGAAACATGGAAGACTGGGAGTTGTAGTTCAAAGGGGATTGTTTGGGCGAAGCGGACTCATGGCGAGGGGTTGAGAACCCGGAAGTGGGAGGATTATGGGAAACGTAGTGCGAAGGTGCAAACTTGGGCTCACCTGGAGAAGCTGGAAACCCGGAAGTCGAGGGTCGATGGGAATTGTAGTTTGCCTCTCTCTTTCTTTCCCGGAAACGGTCATCGATGGAAATGGCAAGGTCTATTAGCTTGTTGAAAGTCTCGGGTTCGTCTCGCGTGGCCATCTGGTCTTTGAGAAAATCAGACAGTGCGTTTAGGAAAATACCTTGGAGGGCAGGCTCGTCCCATCCTGTTTGAGCAGCGAGGATCCGAAACTCCAGGGCGAACTCCGAGGCGTTACGACGGCCCTGTCGTAAATTCAACAAACGCTTGGCGGCGTTTGATGTCTGCAGGGGACGATCAAAAATCCTACGAAACTCACGAAGAAATAGTTCATAGGAAGCAGGGGGGTTATCATGGCTCACGAGGAACGAGTGAGCCCACCGGAGAGCGTTACCTTTGAGTTGGCTTACGAAGAAGGTGATCTTGGCCGCGTCCGAAGAGAACTGGGAGGGAGCCCCCTCGAAGGTGAGTCTACACTGCAGCAAGAAGCCGCCACATTGGTCAGGGTCTCCGGTGAAGAACTCAGACGGTTTAACGAATATTTGTTGAACAGGAGGAGTGGGACCAGGAGCCACGGGGGCTGGCAGAACAACTGGAGCTGAGGAGGCAGAGGCTTGCAGCTGATGTTTAATGGAATAAATCATACCTCTGAGCTCCTGAAGGTTGGACTGGACCGTGGTTTGGTGAGTCAGCACCTGATGAAGAACTTTGTCCATCCCATCGATCCGTTCCTCCGTGGAACCGGGGGTTGTCTGCTCACTCTTGGTCTCATTCTGGGTCTTTTGTGGCTGGAGCATTTCTGTTAGGAGTGCGCGGGGAACCCAGATGATATGAGACCCAGAACGAGGCAGACACAGGGGAAGTACAAAAAGAACAGTGTTTATTATGTACAGTGATAATCAAGTCCACACGCTGCTTCTCAGCGGCTCCTGGAAAGAGGGACGACAGGTTAATGTTGGTTCAGAGGGGAAGACCAGAGTGGTTTGTTTGAAGAGCATTTTTGTCCTTACAGTCCAAACCCGAAGGAGGAGAGCTGGTCCTTCAGTCCAGGGAGAGAGCAGCAGAGGGGAATCCAACGAGGGTCCAAGGGAAACGAGGAATGCTGGCAACTGGATGCAAAAAGGCACGAGGGATACCTGACAGGCCGAGGGATCCAAATCAGGTCATGAAGAGAATCCAAAAAGACGAGGAACCAGGAAACTGGAAACGAGAACACAGGTGAACAAATTATTTTCACCTAGACATTTCTAGCTCAACAGTACTATACCATGAGAGGTGATATGCTCCAGCAATGAGTCACACTGTACTGCAGCCTTTTGTAGATGGAGAGGCTCATCAGGCTGATGGCCGCCAGGTGTTGGTAATCAGCGGCCATCAGCAAGGCAGGCTGCAGGCAGTGGGACCCTTATACCTCCCCTGTCAGGACTCCTATTTTTCCAGTGAAAACGATCAGACCTCAGCCTCCTGATGAATGGTGTTTTGTTCAGGACCTTATGGCAGTGAACTCTGTAGTTCAAGCACGTGCCACCATTGTTCCAAATCCTTTTGTAATTTTGTCACAAATCCCATCAGGCTCCACCCATTTCTCTGTCGTTGACCTGGCCAACGCCTTCTTTAGCGTGCCCGTACATCCAGACGGCCAATTTTGGTTTGCGTTTCAATTTCAAGGAAAGTCTTACACTTTCACCCGCCTGTGTCAAGATTACTGTGAGTCACCTACCATTTTCCATCAAGCGCTGAATGACAGTTTAGCAGGTTTCTCACTTCCTTCTGATTGTGCATTGTTACAGTACGTTGATGACCTTTTGTTGGCTACACCCTCAGAACAGTCATGTAGAGAGAACACTGTCCATCTGCTTCAATATTTAGCAAACCAGGGCCACAAGGCCTCTCTGTCTAAGCTGCAGTTTGTGCAAACCACTGTGACGCTTCTGGGCCATAGAATCTCAGCAGTAGAAGGGAAATTGCAGACAATCGCGTTAAAGCAATAGTGACTCTGCCACTTCGCAAGACAAAGAAACAATTAATGTCCTTTTTAGGATTGTATGGTTATTGCAGGCATTTTATACCTAACTATGATGAGATGGAGACTCCTCTACGTGTCATCTGTCATGAAAAAGGCTTTCAAATGAGCTCCAAATTAACTTGGTCCCCTGAGGTGTTGCAGGCCTTTGATGAGCTTAAAATCCAACTGAAACAAGCCCCCACTCTTGGTATTTCATATCCCACGAGACCTTTCATACAGGCCGTGGATGAGCAAGTTGGCTGTATGACATTCGTATTGCTCCAAAAACATGGTGACAGATTGAAGCCGGTCGCCTATTTTTCAGCTAAACTCGACTCTGTCGCCCCAGGACTGCCTCTCTGTTTGTGCGCTGTTATAGCTGCCGACAAAGCGGTTTTAGCTAGTAGAGACATTGTGGGATATTCTGATCTGACCCTCCTCGTTCCCCACTCTGTCACACAAATTTTAAATGAACAGAAAACATCACACCTCTCCAAAGCCAGATGGCTGAGATATCACACCAGCCTCCTTGACATGCCTAACATAACAATCCAACGTTGTAATGTTTTAAACCCAGCAACTCTCTTGCCAACATCTGAAGAAGGCCTCCCACATGATTGCATGGCTGAGTTAGAAATAGTCTGC
>NW_023618893.1:15106-21228 GCF_014905685.2 Nematolebias whitei
GCTCTCATTACTCACTCTCCCTCTGCCTTATAAAAAGCCTTTCTCTCCTTCACTCCTTGTCCGGTCATTGTTCTGTGTTTACAGACCTCTCAGTCCTCTTCTGTCTTGTCTGTTTCTTGTCCACCTGATTATCTGCTCTGCCTTGTTTCTGATCCTGTCTGCCCAAGTAAGTTTTGCTGCACCGACAGCCTTTTGTTTTGTTATTAAAAAAATAAATTATTTTTATTTTTAAACTCCTGCCTCGCTCGCCTCTCTGCAATTGGGTTCCAACACTGAGGATTGTGACAGGAATGATGCCACTTTGTTGACATCTGAGAATGAATCGCAAATGGTTCCTGTAGTCTGCCCTCTTCCTTGCTGTTTTCTCAAACTCTCTAACAAGTTTGAGGCAATCCTGGCCTAAGTGGTTCAAAATATCCTGATGCATGCTCAATAATCCAGGTAGAAAAATCTAAAAAAAAGTTAAATCTGGTCCTCTGGACATTCAAAAAAAAAACAAAACAAAGCAAATCAACAAAAAAATGTAGAAACGTTTCGTCTCTCATCCGAGAGACTTCCTCAGTCTGAGGAGCTGTATTCAGCTCAGTCTCTTAAATAGCACCGTCTCATACCCTGTCCGTGAGCCCGAGATAAAGCCCAGTCAACTATTTTCTGGTAATTCTGAACAGTTTGGTGGGTTTATGCTTCTATGTAACCTAGCCTTTAGCAGAGCCCCACAGACCTTTTCCTCCGACTCGTCCCACATCTCCTACATCGTTTCCGCCTTACAAGGAGAGGCTTTAAGGTGGGCAGATGCTTACTTTGGTTCCATTTCCTTTTCCTCCTTTTTCAATGATTTTCTGAGAGTCTTTGAGAGGCCTCTGTACCAGGAGACGGCTTCCAAGAAGCTAATGGCACTACGTCAGGGGAACCAATCTGCCGCGGACTTCGCCCTTCACTTCCGGGTCGTGGCCAGACAGGCCGGATGGGAGGACCTCGCTCTACGGGGAGTATTCGTTAATGCCCTCAACAATCACATTAAGAATCAGTTGGCCCTTGTAAATGAACCTGACAATCTAAACGATTTAAATGATTTGTCCATTCGTATTGATGATCGGCACAGGGAATATCGGGGCCTTTTGGACTACAAATCCCAGAGTCCTACCACTTCCGTGACTCCACTTCCGGATCCGGTAAGTCGCAGCCCGGTATCTAATCCTATGAATGAACCTGATCCTACAGAACCCATGTTAATTGGGCGTGCCCGCCTCACTCCTGAGGAGAGACGGAGGCGTTTTTCTGCCAAAGAGTGTTTATATTGTGGAAAGAAGGGGCACTTCATTGCTTCATGTTCACTTCGTTTAAAAGGTCGATCCCATCAGTAAAACAGGAGATACTGGTGGGCGCTGCAGACATTTCTCCTGAAAATCGTCTTACCCTTAATACGTCAGTTTTTTATAATAACGTTAATTTCCCTGTACAAGCCCTGATCGATTCTGGGGCAGAACAGAATCTAGTCAGTGATGGTTTGGTGGCTCACCTTTCCATTCCTATGAATAAATTACGCCAACCCCTCTCTATGACAGCGCTCACCGGTCAGTCCATTTCCACCATTTCCCATAAAATCTCCTCTTTGTATATCATTGTATCTGGTAACTGTAGTGAACTAAGCCTCAGGTCAAATCCTGACCTTGAGGGCCTTCCTGGGACAAGAACTGTATTTCATTGATTTGAGTCCAGAAACACAAAATTAAGTTCATCCAGAGACTTTCTAAGTGTGTCCTGCACTGATCAATTGAAAGAACACTCTCTTTTTTATTATCATTACTATTTTACAAATGTCGTGATAATCAAAAGTGTGTTTAGTTCAAACCATTTTTAAATGTTGAAGTGCACTACTCATTTTAAATCAACTGTGAAACAGTATTAATGATTTTTAATCCTCATTCATAGTAGAAATCTAGTTAAATGTCTGTTACAGAGTAATTATTCATTTTCTTGATCTTCTGTCTGAAATGAGCAAGTGTAAGTCGGTCAAACGTCGGAGACAAACGCAAACAAGTTTGTTGGAACTGTAGTGAACTTGACCTAAGGTCAAAACCCTTGACCTTAAGAACCTTGTGGGACAGAAACTGTCATTTCATTGATTTGAATCCAGAAATACAGGTTCACCCATCCTGAGACTTTCTTTCTTGTAAATTCAAGTGAAAGAACACTCTCTTTTCTATTATCATTACTGTTTTACAAATGTTTGATAATCAAAGTGTTTTAGTTCAAATCATTTTAGATGTTGCAGTGAACTAATCATTTTTAATTAACTGTGAAAACAGTAACAATGATTTTTTAATCCTCATGCAAAGTTAGAATTCATGTTAAGGCCTGTTACAGAGTAATTATGCATTTTCTGATTTTCTTTCTTTGAATGAGCAGTGTACGTTTGTTCCAAGGTCGGAGTCGAAGCAGACAAGTGTTGGAACAACTGTCTTGTTTTTAAATCCTCTCAGACGTAAACAGAGAAGTTGGCACCTGTTTCTCCAAACTCGCCCAAACATTTCTCTCGCCTGTCTGAAAAAGTTTTCAATCTGTTCCATAACATTCTTGCTGTTTTCTGACTTCTAGTAACCTTTTACGTCACAAAACACACCCCTGTCTGGTCGACATTGACCAATAAGAAAACTCCCAAATGAACCGGAAATAGAGCCCTTTAAAATGTCGGTACTTCCTAGTTCTCTCAGTTTTTTCTGAGTTGCCGTTGGAGTCGGGCTGGAGAGTTTGCAGCTCCAGTCGTTTGGGAGAACAGAAGTCCAGCCATGATAAGGCTCTTCCGAGATTGGGATTATAACATCTTCCACCTCTGAGTGGAACTCGGACGAACCCCACTCATGTGAGGTCCACTGGCTGAGGTGAACTTGTGTCAGACGGAATATCGTCACTACTTCGGACGGGTCACAGCCATCCTATGGAGACGCTGGACAGGTAGCGTTAACTGGAACTCCGTATCCGCTGATTCATCGTCAGAGAGGTAACGAGTCAAGTTCACTACCGAGCGTACCGAGGAAAGCTGGGTTCGAATGGAGAGTGTCGTTTCTGGTCAACACTCTCCCTCACACACCATCTTTTACTCCCTTTAAACTTCATTTTCCATCTTTAAATTCTTCTATCAAGTAGAAATCATTCCAGATATTTTAGAAATGTCTGTGTAAAGTGCTCATCCACCGCCGTGTGGATAATCAATCACTTGTATAGCTTGCTAAATTAGCCATGTTGTTATTTTTCAATGTGCCAAATTGATGTAAATGTTTGATGTTAAACTTTGATTCTGTAAATAAATGACCACATTCATTTTGATGGGTCAAAGATAAATAACGTCTCACGATACATTTTATTAAATTCAATGCACGTTATATACAGTCCAGAAAAATGAAAGAACTCGTTTAATTTATGAATATATCATGCATATGTTCATCTACATACTGGTGGCCCGTACGCTTCATAAATGGACTGTTGTGTTCGTGTAAAGATTGATTTTACGTGTTGGCATGAAGAAATAGCAGATTGTAGCGGTGTTGAAACGCAGCGTGCTGAAGCTGCGGAGCTTGGAGAAAACACTGCATGTTTACGCTGGCGATGCTTTGAAGCTGATACCGAGTCATTGAGTCTTTATGAAAGCTGAAATTGTACGTCTGTTATGTGTAACTAAAGCTGGATTTGTGTAAAAACGTTATTCTGTTTAAACTGTGGTCCAAACGAACAGAGGTTCTGTTGGTTCCGGCTCGGTTCTGAGAAAATTTGAACGAGTTGTTTTAAATAGATGGAGAAACGTTTTAAGGACTGGACGAAGTCTCAGCTAAGCTCAGAGTTGATTCGTTACAATTTTTAACAGAAAAGAGTGCATTTTGACAGTTTAAAAGACGAAAAGTTGACGAACTATTTCAGGCTAACAGTAACATGCTAGTTGGAAAAACGGTCCGTGATTGGTTGAATTCAGCTGAGTTGGAGTACTGTGATTCGCTGAGCAGATGAGTGACGTGTCTACGTCACTTCCTCTCACCCCGTTGCTGCTCTGTCGTTGGTGGATTCAGTCACGTGACCCGGAAATGAAAACTCGTTTTTCATAGGGAATTAAAATCTGCTTTTTAAAGCTGAAAAGCGCTTTAAAGTTGATTCTGATACGATGCTCCGTGTCTCCGAAGCATAATCGCTAAAATTTTGCCACGTTTGAGTAAAAAATCCGTTCAGAAATGTTGATTTTAACCGAGTCTAGCCGATGCTAATTTTAAGCTAACAGCTAACGACCGAATGCCACAGGAAGTCATAGCGACTCCTACTGGACAACACTAACAGTGTCTGAGTTAAAATAAATAAGGTTATGCTGCCACCTCCTGTGGAGATTTGAGATCACAAGTTTCACTTCATCTTTAGGTTATTTTAGTGAAATTAAACGTGTTTCTTGTCTGTAAGACGATTGTGAGTTAATAAACTTCCTCAAAGCTGAATAATAACTGTTATCTTGCATTTAAAAAGTGAAAGGTATTTATGCAGAAAGGCATTTACCAAAAAAACTTTATTCACTGGTAATTCCTTAAGAAAAAGGTGCAAAATAAAAAATTAGAAACTTTTTAGGAAAGATACAGTTACAGATATTCACAGAGTTGATAAAGTTTACTCATTTGCTAAAAGATAATGCACATTTAATTGCTAAATCACTAAATAAGAGTAAATATATCAGGAAAAAGAGACTTTTCTGATCTTATTTTACCACCTAAAATAATTACATCTTCCTATTTAATTTTAAATAGAAGATATTGGCAGGAGAACAGGAGTAATAACAGTTTTTCTGAAGAAAAACTGATTAATCCTGACACATCATCAATTTTTCTTTTTCTGCTGACCACCTGGTTCTATGAGTAACTGTTAAAGTAGCGAATTCTGAAATAGAACGGTTTAAAAAGTGTCTTTAAACTGATGTGCTGTGAGACTTTTTAGACAATTGCAGGTTTATTAAAAAATCAGTGCTTTAGAGTAAAATACGCTGAGAAGCTTGGTAATCTAGTATCTGTTAAGAAATAAGCACATAAAAAGTAACACTGCATAGAAGCATTTACTTAAATATTCATGAATTGGGGTAAAACCTGGACAGGTGCCCACATTTGAATAAGTTGACTTATAACAGTACTTTTGTGTAAACCCAGAGCTAAAATAGTGTGAAAACTCAATGACAACTTGAATACAAATATTTACCTGTAAAACATCTAAAGCTGGCAACTGTTTCACCAGAAAAAGTGCTACACAGTGAATGAACATGACAGGTGTGGTAGAAAAAGATTTTGATCCTTATGAGATGACGGGCTGTTTAGAGGATGCGTTGAAGCTGCTGACAGGACCCTTACATCCATATGGCAAACAGGCGGAGAGCATGAACCCAAAAGAGTTTGTGGACAATCTGATGGAGGTTGCAGAGAGTGTGACCTCTACAGAAGTTACAATGTCAAGCTATGAAAAGCTGGCTAAAATTGCAATTTTGCTGAAAGAATCATTCTATACAGTTGTTGAGAAAGCTGATTACCTTGCAATAAGGTTAGACAGTGAAAAAGAGGTGGTTCAGAAAATTGAAGAACACTTCATTCAATTTGAGAGCGAACACGAGGTCCTCATGACAAAACATTATGAACAGATGTTTCAATTACAGCAAAATGCAAATGCAGAAGTTGATTCGCTGAATAGCAACATACAGTTACTTAATGCATCACTATCTGAAGCCAGGGATGCTAAAGAGCTGTTGTCCAGTGAATACTTTGCATTAAGACGGGATCACGACGAGAAAATGTCACAAGTTTCCCGCTACAAAGGTGAAATAGATGTGCTTAAAACACAACTTGACGAATGCACACTGGTAAAAGAGGCATTACTCCAACATTGTGTGCGTTTACAAGGTGAATGTCGGACATCACAGGAACGCCTGAAGGCTTGTGAGGAGAAACTGGCCGCAGCAACAAATAAAAGTTCTGACGTGGGGCGAGTTTGTCTGGAACTCAGAGAAGACCGTGGACAGAGTCCAGGTCACCCACAAACACCTCGGAAAGATGTTGTTGCACATCCACATGTGTGGAGAGAAAAACCTCCAAAAGTCTATTACACACCTC
>NW_023618894.1:0-3926 GCF_014905685.2 Nematolebias whitei
TCACCTGGAGAAGTCGGAAACCCGGAAGTCGGGGATCGATGGGAATTGTAGTTTGCCTCTCTCCTCCTTTCCCGGGAAACGGTCATCGATGAAGATGGCAAGGTCTATTAACTTGTCGAAAGTCTCGGGCTCGTCTCGCGTAGCCATCTGGTCTTTGAGAAAATCAGATAAAGAGTTTAAGAAAATACCTTGGAGGGCAGATTCGTCCCATCCTGTTTGGGGCGAACTCCGAAGCGTTACGACGGCCCTGTCGTAAATTCAACAAACGCTTGGCAGAGTTCGACGTCTGCAGGGGGCGATCAAAAATCCTACGAAACTCGTGCAGAAATAGTTCATAGGTTGCCAAGGGATTTTCATGGCTCAGGAGAAATGAGTGAGCCCACCGGAGAGCGTTACCCTTGAGCTGACTTACGAAAAAGGTGATCTTGGCCGTGTCCGAGGAGAACTGAGTGGGAGCCCCCTCGAAGGCGAGTCTGCACTGCAGCAAGAAGCCGCCACATTGGTCAGGGTCTCCGGTGAAGAACTCAGAAGGTTTAATGAATATTTGTTGAACAGGAGGAATGGGACCAGGAGCCACGGGGGCTGGCGGAACGACTGGAGCTAAGGAAGAAGAAGCTTTCAGTTGACGTTTAATGGAATAAATCATACCTCTGAGCTCCTGAAGGTTGGACTGGACTGTGGTTTGGTGGGTCAGCACCTGATGTAAAACTTTATCCAACCCGTCGATCCATTCCTCCGGGAAACCGGGGGTTGTCTGCTCGCTCTTGGTCTCATTCTGGGTCTTTTGTGGCTGGAGCATTTCTGTTAGGATTGTGTGAAGAACCCAGATGGTATGAGACCCAGAACGAGGCAGACACAGGGGAAGTACAAAAGAACAGTGTTTATTATTTACAGTGAGGATTAATCCACACGCTGCTTCTCAGCAACTCCTGGAAAAAGGGACGAAAGGTTAATGTTGGTCAGAGGGGAAGACCTGAGTGGTTTGTTTGAAGAGTGTTTTTGTCCTTACAGTCCAAATCCGAAGGAGAGGAGCTGGTCCTTCAGTCTAAGGAGTGAGCAGCGGAGGGAAATCCAACGAGGGTCCAAGGGAACGAGGAAGGCTGGCAACTGGAGGCAAAAATGGCACGAGGAATACCTGACAGGCCGAGGGATCCAGATCAGGTCACGAGGAGATCCAAAAACACGAGGAACCAGGAAACTGGAAAAGAGAACACAGGTGAACAAATTATTTTCACCTAGACATATCTAGCTCAACAGTACTATACCATGAGAGGTGATATGCTCCAGCGATGAGTCACACTGGGCTGCAGCCTTTTGTAGATGGAGAGGCTCATCAGGCTGATGACCGCCAGGTGTTGTTAATCAGCGGCCATCAGCAAGGCAGGCTGCAGGCAGTGGGACCCTTACAATGAGTTGAATATGTTATGCTTTGTGAATAAAGGTGCATGCGGATGTTGTTTGTACAGTGATAATGATTTCTGTGGTGACTTTGTGCTAATATACTGTACATAGTTTTAATTGAATTGAATTAAAGGGATTCGATTTAGGATGCAATGATGCATATAGTTATGAAATACAAGAATTTGAAAATTTGGTGTATAACTAGCAGTTGTTACATCTAATCATACTTCCTCAACCCTTATGGAGTCCCAGGAAGTAGATAAGAGAGACCGGACAGTGGTCCACACTGACAGGGGGTGAGTCAAAACAAGTATTCTAAGAGGGGAAATTGAGGATGTGTTTAGAAAATTTTACGATGTTCAGTAGGGTATAGGGAATTTTGGCTTGGATTTTGGTTTCTGTGTTGAGTGTTTTCACTTTTTATGTAATTAAGTGTTTGTTTGTTTGTTTGCTAAATCCGTTGTACAAACCAGTAAGCGGGATGACTCTGTTGAAGGTAAATGCTGATGTCCCAAAATAGAACTCTCTTACTAGTTTGAGGCAATCCTGGCCAAAGTGGTTCAAAATATCCTGATGCATGCTCAATAATCCAGGTAGAAAAATCTAAAAAAGTTAAATCCGGTCCTCTGGACATTAAAACAAAAACAAAGCAAAACAATCAAAAAAATGTAGATACGTTTCGTCTTTCATCCGAAAGACTTCCTCAGTCTAAGGTGCTGTATTCAGCTCAGTCTCCTAATAGAACCTTCTCAGAGTGGATCAACCAGTTTGCTGCTGACAACCAAAACCAGCTGCTCACAGGATCAAGAAGGGCCATCAGCCTAACAATGGATCATTAGCACCCTGATGGCTATTTACCATTCACAGGAGGCTGAGTGATACTAGCAATAACAGCATTGTAAGAGGGGGACAGTTGAAACCGGAGGCCTCCACCCCTGTTTAATGATGGACAATTTCTTTTCACAAAGATGGCCTCCTTTACTCCTCTCTCAAACCATCGTTCCTCTCTGTCCAGGATGTGACAATCTTCATCCCTGAAAGAGTGACCGCTGGCCTGGAGATGAGTGTAGACTGCAGAATCCTGGCCTGATGATGATGATCTTCTGTGCTGGGCCATCCTTTTGGCCAGTGGCTGTTTAGTTTTCCCGATGTAAGACTGATCACAGCCCTCCTGACACTGAACAGCATTCACAATATTACTCTGTTTGTGCCGGGGGACTGGATTTTTGGGATGAACCAGTCTTTCCTCCTTTTCACCTGATGGCTGACTGGAGTCCTGTTTGGGTTTCTTCTCTGCTTTCAGGAAGGCCCAGTTAGGATATCCACATTGCTCTAGAGCCTGTCTTGTGTGGGATTTCTCCTTCTGCCTGGCTCCTGAGTTAGTGGGGACGCTGTCTGCTCTGTGATACAGAGTCCTGATGACTCCTAACTTGTGCTCCAAAGGGTGATGGGAGTCAAACTGCAAATACTGGTCTGTGTGGGTTGGTTTGTGGTACACCTCAGTTTGCAAATGTCCTCGATCAGAGACTGACCTCACAGTCCAAGAAAGCCAACCTGCCATTTTTTACATCTTCTCGTGTGAACTTGATGTATTTCAGAATCAGAATAAGCATTATTGGCATTGCACCAAGATACAACGCGAATATGTACGTACAGTCATCCGAAGATGGGCGGAGTGCACAAAGCTGTGGCTAAAATAATCAGTGCGACATTCTTATTCTTATTCAGAATAATATTTTGCTTAGATAAGAAAAGGAAAGAAAACATGAGGAGAGACGGTATGAAAAAAAAAAGATCTCTCACACCGTGTCCAAGACAGGGCACAATTTGAGGCATCAAAAAAACCTACCACAGCAAAGCAACATAAACAGACATTATACATTTACATATAGACGGTGAAAACATTGAATTTTTAAGGGAAAGTCGTAGCATAGTCCAGAGCCCCCCCTCAGCCATTGTCCAGATAAGAGGTGACGTTCATCTTCAGCTCAGTTGAGGTTCTGTAACATGTCCACGGCCTTGGGGAAGGGAGGGGTGAGGAAACAGTCAAAGCATCTTTGTTGTTTTCAAAAACATTCCAGGAGGAGTTGAGATAAGTCCGGCATCAAGGCCACAGTTTGGGTCAGGCAGAACTCGTGAATTGTTGTTTTCTGCCTTTAAAGTCTTGCTGTACATATTCTCTGATGGAAACTCCAAAACAGCCGAATTGATCCTTTACTCCAAAAGTCGAGCTCACAGCTTTCTCCAAGATTATTCCCACCATTCATGAGTGCTGCCAGGGAGATCACAGTCCTGATACAGCTGCTCCAATTCCCTGACACAGCTCCACATTCAGTCCGATCACTGTCAAGCTTCAACACCTCCACACGAATTTGTAGAAAACCAGATTCTACCAACCCAAACAGTAGTTTCTAGTTGTCATCATGAATCCAGTTTTTCCTCTAGAGTTCAGAGGGGTCCTCCTTACACTGACTCCTGTCGGGAGAAGTTGATTGATTTTGTTGAGAGACCAGCTGATCCTTCCA
>NW_023618894.1:4026-5626 GCF_014905685.2 Nematolebias whitei
TTCACAGGACAAAAGAGCACAGCAGGGAAGCGGGTGGGGGGGCAGAGAGGGAAAACACGTCTGGTTTCACCGTAGAGTAGGAAGAAAGAAAGAATTTATGCACAGAGTTGATGTGGTCAGTAAAATGTTGGACTTCCTGAGATTTAATTTTAACCCAGGTGTCGTTAACATCCCTGAACCAATGACTTGGTGGAGTCCCTGAAAAAGACGTCAAGGCTTTCTTTTCTACCTCCTCCATGTACAGGTTGGCAACAATAGGAGAAACTGGAGACCCCATAGCACACCCATGTTTCTGCCTATAATATTGCTCCCCATATGTGAAGTAGGTTGACTACAGGCACAGTTTCAAGAGTTGACACAGTTGTTCTGAGTCATATGTTAAACCAAAATATCAATGTGTCTACACATGGTCACTGATTATGCACAAAAATTCTGGTTCAGATTGGATGATGTACTTTGTAACACTGAGATATAACTGTTGGAATAAAGTAGGGGCGCACTTGAGTCAAATGTTAAAGAAGAATTTTAATGTGTCTCTAAGTGCTCACTGATCACACACATAAAACCTGGTACATATTGGATGATATTTCACTAAGATATATCTGTTGGAATAATTTAGTGAGCGCACTCGAGTCAAAAGTTAAACAATGCCAGTGTGTCTAGAAGTGCTCACTAATGACGTACCCAAAATCTGGCGTAGATCGGATGATATATCACTGAGATATAACTGATTAAATAATCTAGGGGTGTAATTGAGTCATATGTTAAACCACTATATGAATGTGTCTAGACGTGCTCACTGATTATTTATGAAAAAAATCTGGTTCTGATCGGATGATGTACCACTGAGATATAACTTGTAATAATGTAGGGGATGCACTTGAGTCAAATGTTAAAGCACAATATCAATGTGTCTAAAAGTCTTCACTGATGACGCACAATAAATCTGGTGCAGATCAGATGTTGTATCACTGAGATATAACTGTAGGAATAATGTAGGTGGCGCTGTGGAGGCTATTGGCCACTTATACATGGCGTTGCACTTTCGTGGTGAGACGTATTGTGTCATTTCCTGTTTGTCTGTTGGTAGCTTGAGTGAATTGTTTGCTCAAGTCGTCTCTGTTTTCTGGATTTATCTGTCTTTAGTACAGTTTTTCATTCTAGTTCACAAACACACTTAGTACAGTTGTTTTTCTACTGTTGGATAGTGCTTGAAACACCTCTTATCTTTCAACACTTCTCAGTTTCTATTGGTGCATTTGGCTCTGCTAGCTCTTGCTAGCATTAGCGTAGCATGGCTGCTGCTTCTCTCCCTGCTTCCTCTGTTTTCACTTGCTCTGTGTGTCAGATGTTTAGTTTCTCCTCTGCCTTCTTTAGTGGTGTAGTATGACATATGCTCAGATATATTCATACTGTTTAAGACGGGTTCTTCATTTTTCTGACTGTGTACATGTCGTGCATTGAGTTTAACAGAAATGTAACGAGAGACGTTATTTATCTTTGACCCATCAAAATGAATGCGGTCATTTATTTGCAGAATCAAAGTTTAACATCAAACATTTACATTAATTTGGCAAAAATGAAAACAATAACATGGCTA